>NC_142797.1:34703143-34710643 GCF_049724085.1 Artemia sp. Qi Xiang Cuo
CCTTTCTACTTCAGTCTGGGATTAATTCTATTGTAAAAAGCATGACGTTTGAAAAAATTGATGTTCGTGTTTATCGATTCAGTGCATTGTTGTGTTTTTCGATTTATGGACTCGATTCCCAAATAAAGGGGAATTGTCAGGGGGGGTCCGTGCGAAGAATTGTCTGCGGGGGATTTTTTCAAATACTTTTTAATTTAAATACGATCGTTATTAATACGCGGGAGGGTAATTTTTCGGTGGAATTTCTCTTGAATTTCCTGTCCTTTGAGATCGCGAAAACGTGCAACGCGTAAAGTAGTACGAAATACAATATAAAATTATCACAGTTCATTTTACCTAGCACCCAAGTTTGTCAAATTCATTTTTTGACCCCGCACTAATCGAAGGCAAGTTATATATAAAGAAAAAGAAAAGAACTTGTTTGGGAGAAATGAGCAGAATTTTTTCAAGTAAGTTGGATGAATTATTACTATATGCGCAGTGAAGGTTTCACGACCACGTGCTATGTTGTTAAATCTCATAATTCTTTTCAGTTTTGAGGAGGTGAAAGCTTTTTTTATACTTAAGTTGTATTTTGAATGGTGAGCAAAAACACAAAATGGGGTATAATTCTTTTGGGTTTTTATAAAAGAAATCCAGTGAAAACATTTGGAACTTGGAAGAAAAAAATAATAGGCTGCCATGCTAATAGTGTATTCTTCCAAATGCACCGTCTCTTTTTTAGTTGTATTAAGTTGGGTTTCCCTTATGCTGCACTCTGAGGCTACTTTTAGTTTCGGCTGTCATGTTAAAATTGTTGAACAAATCCTCAAAGATGCTTTCTGTACTTCGAACACGGAGTAGTTAAAATTAGGGGAAGATTGCGAAATTGCCTTTCAGCTGTTCTAGGTCAATAGAACTTTCAGGGATGGATTAATGGTCCAAATTAGTCCTGGGCATTTTTATATATCTGTCCCTACTTCTGCTTCATAGCAGTGACTTTCCGTGAGCTAAAAAAGGGTATTTGTGTGTGAGCAGAGCTTTCATGGATGGTTTCTAGCCTAAATTAGGCTACCCTGGAAACGGCACTCGTAACCGAGTAAATCATAGGACGCTGTGTGCACCTGATCTTTCAAATTATTTACAATATTTTGAGAATGGGCAAAGGGATCAAGTTGAAACTTAGAGGGAGTATTCGAGGGTTAAGTGAACTTATAATTTTGACTTGGCGGGCGAAGAGAGGCAAATCGAAAAACGCAATATATTCTGATCTTCGAAATAGCATGTTTGTGATATCTTAGCGACGGACGACTTGGGGACGGAGTTGAAACTTACAGACACCGTTGGAGAAAGGAAGTGTAAGGGTTTAGGCGGCGGAAATCCAAATTTAGTCTTTGGGGAGGAGGAAAAGTCTAATTGCCTCAAATCCATATATAAATAACATTTTTGCACTGTAAGCTTCTACGTGACTTATTTATGCACGTATATCTAATTGGGATATCTAAAAGTAGTTGATATTTACTTAGAACTAATGTGTAATTTTCCGAGAGTGTAGAACGAAAGTGGTTCAAATATGTAATCCCCTGCTCACGCCCATGCAAATATAAATTCTATATTGTTTGTATAACCCAACAAATAATGTGAGATGCTAAACGTAATAAATGGCTGAATTGGCTACATGTTTATTAGTAACATGTGTCCCTGTTACTATTTTAATTTGTTAAAACATCTGTATACACGCTTAACCTACTTTTAGCAAAGAATTTGAAGTTATCCAATTGTCTTTGTATTGACCTTTAAAACTTACCAATAAAACACTATAATTTTCAATTGATGATTTTGCTTAAATTAATTCAATGAAACTTAGCTTCTTTAAAAACATTGTTGATGAAACTAGGCTATCTTGTTACAGCTGCTGCATATATTGACAAGGTTTAATATGGCGTAAATGATTCTTCTACTCAAAGGGCTTGAAACAGGTAGAGAGGAAATGACACATCAAATCTTTTGAAATCATGGAATAGCACAAAAACGCCTGTCACCAGATATTCCTCTTCCTATATCACATATCTACACTACACTACAGACTTACTTTCGCTATTTCTCAGGTTGAACGGAATTTATGTGATTAAGCTGCATTTGTTTAATCTCAATATTCCGGAAGTCATAGGCCTGAACGCTTCATCTTAATACATCCCTGATTAACTATTAATAACCAAAATGTAGATTTTTTATATAATAATAAACCAGCTACGGAAGAGAAAGTCTTGCTGTGATAGAACTTAGGAATGTTCATTTTTGCCATTTTACCTACGTCGAAATGTTCACTTTGGGTTTGGTTTTATATAAAAAAAAAAAACTTTAGCTCTGGACACGCGATTAACTTTCGAGTCTGTTTTTTATTAATATTTTTATATTAATAGGAAAGAATTAGGAAACAGAAAATGAATAATAGTCAACTGTTTTATCATATACATGTCTAATACCAATCTTACTTAACGAATGCGACTATCTGAAGTCTCGTAATTGAAATCGATGCCTTAAGAAAAAAAAAGAAGAAAAATCAGAATCGAGATTGTGAGGGGTATTGAGGTTAGCATCAGGATCAGTAGAAGTTTTTACATTGTCTCATCACTAGATGTTTTCCAAAATTATTTTCCCGTGGAAAAAAGAGGTTATAAGCTTGAGTTGCGCATAGTCGATTGGATGCATTCGTTTCAGCGGATTGTTTCAGTTTTTTATAAGATTTTATTTAGAGGTTTGTTCGTCTTTTTTTTCGGGGGGGGGGGGTCAGCTATAAAAACGGGCTCTTTTACAGTCATTTTATAATCAAAAAGGGCGCTAAATATGTTTTGAAACGGGGGAGGCGAGGTGAATATTCTTTCAAAGCACCCCAATGGCACGCCACCGAATTCGAAGAGAAATTACTGAAATATTAAAAAAAAAATGTAGATCGAGCCATCAGCACTGTTAGTCCCAGTAAAAAAAGTCATATATTGATCTTTGGCCTTACTTATCTCCTATATGGCAATTGTCAAATGATTTATATTGAGCCATTCATGGTGACAACACGAGCATGTCAAAATTACGTATTTTCCCCTGGAAAACGCTGCTGTGAACTTCTAATTTGAGTTGCGGCCGGTCGATTGGTTGCATTGTTAGTTGCGTTCATTTCAATGGATTGTATCGCCTGTTTTCATAAGATTTTACATTATGTAATGAGAAAGCGCATTAAGTGTGTTTTGGCATAAGGGAGGAGGGGGTGAATCTCTTTTCAATGAGCCCCAATTGCTACGCCGCCGATTTCAAAGTGAAAATCGCTGAAATATTTAAACACCATGCGATTAATCTATTTTTTGCTCTGAAAAAAAGTCCGTACTTGATGTAAATCGTCAGGGACTTTTAGATTTTATGGCTAATTTTGTAACGCTTTTGATCCCCGTCAAGACCTTCTTCAGTATGAAGCAACAGGAAAAATGTTCAATTTCGAGTTAATTTGCAAATCCGTGAAAAGGTTAACATTTTTTAGGCAGATTTCTTGATTGATGGTGTAGATATAACTACACGATGTTAATATTGTAGTCTTCGATTCGGTTGACTTCAGTGATTTGCAGTTTTAAACGGAAACTCCATGTCCTTCATCCATTGATAGTTCCATAGTAATCTTTATCTATTGTCTTTCGACTCCTCAAAATGGTAATTTTGACTCTAAAATCACAAATCGCTTTAAACATTATGACTGAAAAGCCTGAATGTCTTTTTGAGAAGGTAAGGGAGTGTATTAATTTCCTGTATGTTCAGGAAATTTAATAAACGGGCGATCCGGCACGTACAGAAGACGATGGGGGGGGGGGGCGTTTAGGCCTGTGCCCTTCATTCCTAGTAAACTCTGTCGTATTTATTATTATTGTCGTTGCCTTGAAGTTATTCTAAAAGATGGTCCAAACTCACCCATACATGGAGGGTGGTAAAACATTTTTATGATAACTTTTTCATTCTTATAACAGCACTAATGCTTTAAAAATACATTTGAATACACGTAGCCGTCGCTCTTTACGACCATTGCTTAGCACTAACACAGCTGGCATTTTGTGTCTTCAGTAGCATGTATGATTCACTACCCTATGTACTACTATACTATATGGCACTTAGTATGAATCGCAGGGCAAGCTATGTGAACAAACACACATTAATCCCGTTTAATATCCATTGGGTAATTAAAGGCTAGCTCCTTTTCTTTGAATAAAATAGTCTAGCTAAAAAAAAAAAAACGTAATTAAGAACCGCAGATAGGATTTTTTGGCGATAAACAGTAGAGTGGGGGGTGCTACTCCGAACAGGACCACGTGGTTTATGGTTTTCTCAGTGAGAATGAAAAAACAGGAATTTTCTCACTTGGAAAACCATGAATTTTGTCACATTTATGGTTGTTTTCATGGATGGATATGTGTGTTGGTCGATTTATTTGATGTTTTTCTCGGATGTCAACATCAAATTATGGATGTTTTATGGTTTTTGTCGGTGAGAATTTGAAAAACAGGAATTTTCTCACATTTATGTATGTTTTCATGGTTTTTGTCAGTGAGAATTTGAAAAACAGGAACTTTATCACATTTAAGGATGACAACAGCAATTCATGTCTGTTTTATGGTTTTCTCAGTGAGAATGGAAAAACAGGAATTTTCCATTGCTCACCCCTGCTGCCACCTACAACTTTTTTTAACACCATATATTGACACGAGAACCACGTGGTTTATGGACTTTGTCAGTGAGAATTTGAAAAACAGGAATTATGTCACATTTATGGATGGTTTATGGGCTTTGTCAGTGAGAATGAAAAAACAGAAAGTTTGTCAAATTTATTGACGGTTTTATGGATTTTGTCAGTGAGAATGAAAAAACAGGAAGTTTGTCACATTTATGGATGGTTTTATGGATGGTTATGTGTATTGATTATTTGATGGTTTTATGGACTTTGTCAGTGAGAATGAAAAAACAGGAAGTTTGTCACATTTATGGATGGTTTCATGGATGGTTATGTGTGTTGATTATTTGATGGTTTTATGGACTTTGTCAGTGAGAATTAAAAAACAGAAAGTTTGTCACATTTATGGATTGTTTTATGGATGGTTATGTGTGTTGATTATTTGATGGTTTTATGGATTTTGTCAGTGAGTATGGAAATACAGAAAGTTTGTCACATTTATGGATGGTTTTATGGACTTTGTCAGTGAGAATGAAAAAACAGAAAGTTTGTCACATTTATGGATGGTTTTATGAATGGTTATGTGTGTTGATTATTTGATGGTTTTATGGATTTTGTCAGTGAGAATGGAAAAACAGGAACTTTGACACTTCCTTCTTGTTGTTGTTCAAGCCAGATGTTACGAGTTTCCGGGAAACACATGTGCTATCAGTCATTAATCAAATTGTCTCCGGCGCGAAGTTTATTAATGTCTTTGTAGTTCTAAAGAGAACCCTATCCGTGGAAGTTAATTAATGTCTGACAGATGATGTCATGTTTGATTGATTGACACGAAAGGGGAATGAATTTGTTATTCTAAAGAGAATTGATTTGATTTATGAAAGGGGAATTAATTTGTTGTTTCTAAAGAGAATTGATTCACGGGCAGATGTTACGAGTTTCCGGGAAACACATGTGCTATCAGTCATTAATCAAATTGTCTCCGGCGCGAAGTTAATTAATGTCTTTACATTTCAAAAGAGAAAACTCTCCGAGACAAAGTTTAAAGTCTGACAGATGATGTCATGATTGATTGATTGACACGAAAGGGGAATTAATTTGTTGTTCTAAAGAGAATTGATTCACGAAAGGGAAATTAATTTGTTGTTTCTAACAAGAGAATTGATTCATGGGCAGACGTTTTGATCTTAGCGAGCGAAAAGGTTTCCAAATAATTTGAAATGTATTAACGCAGAGATGCCAAACAAAAGGAACATGCCGAAATTCCGTTTAGGGATAATTTTGGCGAAACCGTTTTAGCTATTTTATGGAACTATTTCGGCGAAACAGTTAGAGACATTTTGAAAGAAGATTTTTGAAGAGATTTTGGAAGAGAATTTGAGTGTGGTCGTTATAATACACAAGTTTCAATTGAACAGTGTTGTGAGGTCCTCTACCTCAACCCAAAGGGTCCCAATTGCTCTACCCCAACCCAAAGGGCCCCGATTGCTCTACCCCAACCCCCAAAGGTTCCGCTGCCCCTAACCCCCACCCCAAGGCCCTCCCCCCGGTCCGCAAGGGTTCCCCCCACCCCCAACGGACACACCAGGCCCCAAAGGGCCCCTCCGGACCCTCAAAGGTCCTCCACCAGTCCCCAAAGGCCCTCTCCCGGTCCCCAAAGGTCCCCCAGGCACCCAAAGGCCCCCAGACCCTAAAAAGGCCAACCCCGAGCCCCCAAAGGCCCTCCCCGGGCCCCAAAGGTCCACCAGACCCCCAAAAGCCCTCCCTCGGCCCCCAAAGGCCCTCCCCGGGCTCCCAGGGCTCCCAAAGGGCCTCGAGTGCTCGACCCCAACCCCGAAGGAAGCCTCCGGTCCCCAAAGGTCCCCTCAGGCTCCCAAAGGACCCTCCAGACCCCGAAGACCCTCACCCAGTCCCCAAAGGTCCCCCAAGCTCCCAAAGGGCCCCCCGACCCCCAAACGCCCTCCCCAGACCCCCAAAGGCCCTTCCCGGTCCCCAAAAGCCATACCCGAGCCCCCAAAGGCCCTCCCCGGTCCCCAAAGGTCCACCAGACCCCCAAAGGCCCTCCACCAGTCCCCAAAGGCCCTCTCCCAGTCCCCAAAGCCCCATAGAGCTCCCAAAGGACCAACGGGGTCCCAAAGTGCCCCCAGACCCCCAAAAGACCTTACCCGAGCCCCAAAGGCCCTCCCCGGGCCCCAAAGGTCAACCAGATCCCCAAAGTCCCACCACCAGTCCCCAAAGGCCCACACCCCGTCCCAAAACCCCCAACGAGCTCCCAAACGCCCTCCCCGGGCCCCCAAAGGACCACCCGACCCCCAAAGACCCTCCCCCCCTCCCCAAAGGCCCTCTCCCCGACCCAAAAAGCCCCCTCGAGCACCCAAAGGCCCTCCCCGGTCCCCAAAGGACCACCAGACCCCCAAAAGCCCTCCCTGTGCCCCAAAGGCTATCCCCGGGCCCCCCCCAAAGCCCCATCGAGCTCCCAAAGAACCAACAGGGTCCCAAAGGCCCTCCACCGGTCCACAAAGGTCCCCCGGGCTTCCAAAAGACCACTCAATCCTCAAGAGCCCCCGGATCCCCAAACGCCCTCCCTGGGCCCCAAAGGTACTCCCCCGCTCACCATACATGCACACAAAAAGTTACACACACACACAAAAACTTACACAGACAAGCCAAAACCTACACACACAAAAACTTACACACACACACACACACACACACACACACACACACACACACACAAAAACTGATACACACACACACACAAAAAAAAAAACTTACACACACAAAAACATACACACACACACACACACAAACATACT
>NC_142797.1:34713143-34715643 GCF_049724085.1 Artemia sp. Qi Xiang Cuo
AAATACACACACACACAAAAACTAAAACACACACGTCAAAACTTACATGCAAACACAAAATTACAAATACACACACACACACAAACTTACACACACACACACACAAAAACACAAACTAAAAAAAACAAAAAATTAAAAACAAACAAACACACACACAAACAAACATACACACACACACACACACAAAACTTACACCCACACATAAAGCTTAGACACACAAAAACTTACACACACACACACAAACACTTACACCCACATGCAAAAACTTACATGCACACAAAAACTTACATGCACACAAAAACTTATACACACACACAAAAACTTACACACACACACACACACAAACTTACACACACACACAAAAACTTACACACACACAAAAACTTACACACACATACAAACATACACACACAAAAACTTACACATGCACACAAAAACTGACATGCACACAAAAACTGACACACACACAAAAACTTACACACACACACGCGAAAACTTACACACACAAAAGCTTAGACACACAAAAACTTACACACACACACACACACACACACACACACATGAAAACTTACACACACACACGTCAAAACTTACACACACAAAAGCTAGACACAAAAACTTACACACACACAAAAAAACTTACACCCACACGCAAAAACTTACATGCACACAAAAACTTACATGCACACAAAACTTACACACACAAAAACTTGCACACACGCACAAAAAATTACACACACACACCAACTGACACACAAACACAAGACCACTGACGCACCCGCACTACAACATAGACACACACCCGCCAAAACTTACACACACACACACACACACAAAAAAACTTACACACTTACCAAATCACAGATAAAGTGTATTAATTTTTCAATTTCATTTTTAATTTCTGTCGTGAAATGAAAGAGTTGGAATATTTCAGTAGTGACTTGTTGTGCTTTACCTTCTCACAGTTACATTCTCTTGATTTTTCGAAGTTCATTTGAATTTCTGTCATGAAATGCAAGAGTTGGAAAATTGGGGTCTTAGTCCACCAGCCCGAATGGTGAATATCCATTAGCTCAGTATTGGGGTCCCACTCCACCAGCCTGAATGGTGGAAATCCACTAGCTCAGTATTGGGGTCAGAGTCAACCAGCCTGAATGGTAGAAATCCACTAGCTCTATATTGGGGTCTCAGTCCACCAGCCTGAATGGTGGAAATCCACTAGCTCGATAGTGGGGTCTCAGCCTACCAGTCTGAATGCTGAAAATTCACTAGCTCGATATTGGGGTCTCAGCCGACCAGTCTGAATGGTGGAAATTCACTAGCTCAGAATTTGGGTCTTAGTCCACCAGCCTGAATGGTGGAGATCCTCTAGCTCAATATTGGGTTCTCAGTCTACCTGTCTGAAGGGTGGAAATTCACTGTTTAAGTTAGGTTAGGTTAACTTATCATGAGCGCTCATGATAAGTTAACCTAACCTTTTCCGGCGAGTATGGTTAGGTTAGGCTAGATTAAGTTAGGTTAGGTTAGCTAGGTAAGGTTAGCCCATGTACGCTTCACTTAGGTTAGCTTTGGTTAGGTGAGAGACAGGCAAAAAGTTAGGTGTATGATTTGGTTTGGTTAGGTTATATTAAATTTGGTTCGGTTAAGTTAGGTTAGACTAGGTTAGCCAACGTACGTGCACGAACGTAGGCAAACCTAGTCTAACCTAACTTAACCTAACCTAATTTAA
Organism: Artemia sp. Qi Xiang Cuo; assembly: GCF_049724085.1. Classification (NCBI taxonomy): domain Eukaryota; kingdom Metazoa; phylum Arthropoda; class Branchiopoda; order Anostraca; family Artemiidae; genus Artemia; species Artemia sp. Qi Xiang Cuo. Next base: position 34,714,873 of record NC_142797.1, read on the forward strand.
TCTAACCTATCCTAACCTAATCATACGCCTAACTTTTTGCCTGTCTCTCACCTAACCTAAGCTAACATAAGTGAAGCGTACATGGGCTAACCTTACCTAACTTAACCTAACCTAACTTAATCTAGCCTAACCTAACCATACTCGCCGTAAAAGGTTAGGTTAACTTATCATGAGCGCTCATGAAAAGGTAACCTAACCTAACTTAAACAGTGAATGTACACCATTCAGACTGGTAGACAGAGACCCCAAAAGAGAGCTAGTGGATCTCCACCATTCAGGCTGGTGGACTAAGACCCTAATTCTGAGCTAGTGAATGTCCACCATTCAGACTGGTAGTCTGAGACCCCCATAGAGAGAGAGTGAATGTCCATCAGTCAGGCTGGTGAACTGAGACCACAAGCTTGAGATAGTGAATATACACCATTAAGTCTGGTTTAGTGAGACCCAAATAAAGAGCTAGTGGATTTCTACAATTCAGGCTGGTGGAGTGTGACCCCAATTCTGAGCTAGTGAATTTCCACCATTCAGGCTGGTGGAGTGGGACCCCAATACTGAGCTAATGGATATTCACCATTCGGGCTGGTGGACTAAGACCCCAATTTTCCAACTCTTGCATTTCATGACAGAAATTCAAAATGAACTTCGAAAAATCAAGAGAATTTAACTGTGAGAAGGTAAAGCACAACAAGTCACTACTGAAATATTCAAACTCTTGCATTTCACGACAGAAATTCAAAATTAAATTTGAAAAATTAAGACAATGTAACTATG
>NC_142797.1:34720643-34758143 GCF_049724085.1 Artemia sp. Qi Xiang Cuo
TTATTTGGAAACCTTTTCGCGCGCTAAGATCAAAACGTCTGCCCATGAATCAATTCTCTTGTTAGAAACAACAAATTAATGTCCCTTTCGTGAATCAATTCTCTTTAGAACAACAAATTAATTCCCCTTTCGTGTCAATCAATCAATCATGACATCATCTGTCAGACTTTAAACTTTGTCTCGGAGACTTTTCTCTTTGGAAATGTAAAGACATTAATTAACTTCGCGCCGGAGACAATTTGATTAATGACTGATAGCACATGTGTTTCCCGGAAACTCGTAACATCTGCCCGTGAATCAATTCTCTATAGATACAACAAATTAATTCCACTTTCATAAATCACATCAATTCTCTTTAGAATAACAAAGTCATTCCCCTTTCGTGTCAATCAATCAAACATGACATCATCTGTCAGACATTAATTAACTTCCCCGGAAAGTGTTCTCTTTAGAACTACAAAGACATTAATAAACTTCGCGCCGGAGACAATTTGATTAATGACTGATAGCACATGTGTTTCCCGGAAACTCGTAACATCTGGCTTGAACAACAACAAGAAGGAAGTGTCAAAGTTCCTGTTTTTCCATTCTCACTGACAAAATCCATAAAACCATCAAATAATCAACACACATAACCATCCATAAAACCATCCATAAATGTGACAAACTTTCTTTTTTTTCATTCTAACTGACACAGTACATAAAACACTAAATACATGTTAAAACGTTCCTGTATTTACATACTCACTGACAAAATCCATAAAACCATCAAATAATCAACACACATAACCATCCATAAAACCATCCATAAATGTGACAAACTGTCTGTTTTTTCATTCTCACTGACAAAGTCCATAAAACCATCAAATAATCAACACACATAACCATCCAAGAAAACATCCATAAATGTGACAAAATTCCTGTTTTTTCATTCTCACTGACAAAATCCATAAAACCATCAAATAATCACCACACATAACCATCCATAAAACCATCCATAAATGTGACAAACTGTCTGTTTTTTCATTCTCACTGACAAAGTCCATAAAACCATCAATAAATGTGACAAACTTTCTGTTTTTTCATTCTCACTGACAAAGCCCATAAACCATCCATAAATGTGACATAATTCCTGTTTTTCAAATTCTCACTGACAAAGTCCATAAACCACGTGGTTCTCGTGTCAATATATGGTGTTAAAAAAAGTTGTAGGTGGCAGCAGGGGTGAGCAATGGCAAATTCCTGTTTTTTCATTCTCACTGAGAAAACCATAAAACAGACATGAATTGCTGTTGACATCCTTAAATGTGACATAGTTCCTGTTTTTTCAAATTCTCACTGACAAAAACCATGAAAACAGACATAGATGTGAGAAAATTCATGTTTTTCAAATTCTCACTGACAAAAACCATAAAACATCCATAATTTGATGTTGACAACCGAGAAAAACATCAAATAAATCGAACAACACACATAACCATCCATGAAAACAACCATAAATGCGACAAAATTCATGTTTTTCCAAGTGAGAAAAATTCTGTTTTTCATTCTCACTGAGAAAACCATAAACCACGTGGTCCTGTTCGGAGTAGCACCCCCCACTCTACTATAAACCTAATTAAAGTATGTAAACAGTTTTAGGTAAACGATGTCTTGTAGATAATTTTTTGTAAATCGTAATGGAATGTGTGTTATTGGTTGTTTTTTTCTGTCTGATTGTTCATTAAGGTTAAATTAATTGTTACGGTTTAAATCTATATCATCGCTTGAGGCAACATTTTCTTTGAGAATATTTACAATAAGAAATTAAATTGGAATTAACTTGATTAAGTGCCGCAAATTTATCCAGCAGCTGGATAAATTGCCGCAAATAACATACAACTTTTTGTGATAAATAATTTGTTAAAGCGATGGAACTAAAAAGAGTATTTGAAAAATAGACTTTTAAAAGTAAATTAACAAGTAATGTACCACGTTTCTATTGTTCTGTTATTTCGGTTCTTTTCATTTAACTCTCGTTTAATTTTGACAGTTTTGTTCCCAACTATTTCGTACTAATTTCGTTGGTTTTTCCTTTATTTAAAGAGTTAGGATTTCTTGTAAAGATCCTACTTTATGTTCTATCTATATTTACTTGAAAAACTATGTAATATAGGTTCTTCATCCGTTAGAAGTAAAAAAAAAAATCTTTTTGAACTATAGAAAGTTAATAGCATTAACTAATAGTAAGAAAATATCATACCTGTTTAACGTCGTCATCAGAAGGAATTAGACTGCGATTGGCACGTTTTTGTCTGTTTAAGAGTCTGTTTACTTTTGATTGTATATCATCCAAATTGGGAAGTGCCGGTAAAGCAGGTAAAGATTTTGTTGCTCCCTTATTTTGGGCCAGTCCAAATCCCAGAAAAGCAGCTCCTGCTGCAACTATTGCAGCTAGTCCAAACCCAACTGGGGGAGTTTGTCTTGTGAGCTGCTGTTCTTGACGACGTATATAATTGTATGCGTCATTAAGGGCCACCATGTCTATTTCGTCCTCCGTCGTTGTATCTTTTCTATCAAGGTATTCTCTTGCAAAGTTTTTATCGTCTGCTAGTTTCTCTAAAAGTTTCCGCAGCTCAGGATTTTTCTGGTATAATTCTATGTAATACTGTAGCATATCAGCGTCAATTGGGGTATCAAAGCGTGTTAGCGCTATTAGTGATTCGTCTATTTGAGATTGCAAGTTTTTTTGGTGGCGTTCATTGTCGTAAACGGAATTTCTAAGGTTAGATTTTTTTTTACCGAGACCAAAGAAAGGCCTGCGAGGTGAAGGACGCCTTCTAGTTGGAGCTGGTCTTCTAAATCTGGGGGGTGGAGGCAGTCTAGCTGGGAAAGGTGGCCTTTCTGTTGGATCATCGAGTTGGTCGTTTATCGAAGTTTTGTGATTTTTCATGTTCTCGTCTTCATATATATTCACATTACCATAATCGTCAGAATTTCTCAAAAGTGGTGGTTCTGTCGATGTGTAGTAGCTTTTCGCTTTTGTTTTTTTCTTCCTTCTAACAGGTGTAACTGAATAGGTTTCTTCGGGTTTACCACTCCATATATCAGGTCTCAATTGCGTTATCTGGTCGTTAAAATAGTCAACAAACTGGTCATTTCGGTCAATTTTCGCTTTAACTCTTCTTCTTCTTGGTTTCGTAGTTGTAAATTGTTCATACACCTCGTGCACTTCACTTTCCTCACTATTATACTTGTGATTTCTTTTATTTAGCTTAGTATCTTCAATGTAACGATTTATCGGTTCGTAATTGGGGTTCTCTGTGCTTCTCATGTATTCAATTATTTTCTGAACATCATCCAAGGTTGAGGCTGGTGGTTTAGATGGTGTTTTTATGGAATTATAATAACTCATCCATAGCTGGGCCTCTATGTTTGAAACTAAGATTGCCGATGCTAATAGCACAGCTAATATTACATTCATTTCCTGAAAAAAAAAGATGGATAAGCGCTCAATAATCCTTTAAATACAACTGAAGTAGTCATAGGCAGCGCTATCGCGCTGCCTAAGTAAAGAAGGATACCGCTTCAGTTTATTATTTTTTTTCTCTCTAGGCCACTTCGTATGAAAGGAATTGTCTTTGTGAAGGAAAAGTTTTGGAGCTCTAGTGCCATTTTTAAGATTAAAAAGTGATTGCAGGACAACCAGTCGTCCTTGCTTTTTTTTTAGCTGCCCTCCCCACAAAGATATCAGATCAAAACTTTAAGATAACTATTTTGTTCAAAATAGTCAAATGTCCAATACTTTGGCTCTTGAGATGACATGACCCGCCAGAGCCCCTGGGCAAAGGCTGTAAGTTATGAAAGCTGCCAATAGTTTAGATATAGGGTTTTTTATTGGGAAGGGGGGGGGCATGTTTGATCCGGGGTATCTAGAATGGCTGTGGATATTAAGGTGGAATTTTCAGGGAATGTTGAGGACATGTTGAACTAAATCAAAACTATGTACATTCTTGTTGTCAAAAGAGTGTATTATTTTATCTCGGGAACGGCTGAGGGTATTTAGTCGAAACTTTTAGGGCTACTGCTACTAGTACTGCGACTACTTCTGACTGTGACTGTGATTACTTATGGCTGTTACTGTGACTACTTCTGACTGCGACTGTAACTAGTTGCGACTACTGGCGAATGCGACTGTGACAACTTGCTACTGTGATTGCGACTACAACTGTGAATGTAACAGCGACTACTTGTAACTTCGAGTGCAACTGCTACTACTGTTTATACTACTGTGATTAGGACTGCGTCTATGATTTTTGCTTCCATTGCTACTATTGCTACTGCTATTATTGAGCTAAATTTAAAGAGTTTAAGTGCTTTCAGGTTGTCAAAATAGTATAGATGCAATACCTCAGTAACAAAATAGGGTGTTGATTTGAAACTTTCAGGGAAGTTCTAGGGGATATAAAACTAATGTAAAAGACACTATGTGTGTCCAAGGTTGTCAAAAGGGCGTATCTGCAACATCTCAGGAACGGATAAAGGTTAAGATGAAACTTTGATGGAATGTCTAAGGGGATTTCGAACTAAATCAAAACACACTGTGTGTATGCAGATTGTCAAAAAGGCGTATAAGCAATATCTAAAAAAAAGGAAAACAATCTGGAATTTATCGAAGACAGTGAAATTTGTCACTGTCTTATATAATTTCCCTATTGTTTTACTTTTTTTGTTTTTATGATGGAAAGGCAGTGTGGTCTTCGTCGGTATTTACAGCAATATCTCAGAAACGGACTAGGGTATTGAGTTGAAACTTTCAGGGATACTACTGCTACTACTACTATTACTACTTTTGCGACTACTTGCGATTGTGAATCTAACTAATTGCAACAATGACTGCGACTACTTGTGACTCCGAATAGCTACGACTGTGACTGCAACTACTTGCAACTGTGGCTGCTCGTGACTGTGACTACTTGCGACTGGAATGGCGACTACCTGTGGCTGCCACTGCTACTACTACTACTACGATTTCAACCGTGAATAGCTTCTTGTACTGCTGCTACTACTACTATTACTACTATTGTACTATATCAATGAATTTAAGAGCACCCAGATTGTCAAAATGGCATAGTTCCGATATCATATGAACAGAATAAGACATGAACTTGAAACTTTCAGAAAAAATTCAGGGGATATAACACTATCAGAAGACACTGTGCGTCCAGGTATTCATAAGGACGTCTGTTTCATATTGCAGGAACAGATAAGGGTTATGTTGGAACTTTCAGGGAATGTTAAGAGAGATGTTGAACCAAATCGAAATACACCATATGGATGCAGGTTGTGAAAGGGGCGTATTTGCAATATCTCAGAAACTGCTGAGGGTATTTAATTGAAACTTTCAGGGCTACTACTACTATTTATACTCCTACTACTACTACTGTGACTGCTACTACTACTACTAATACTATGGCTACTTAGAATTGGGAGAGCGACTATTTGCCACTGCGATCACTTGTGACTGCGGCTACTTGCGACTCTGACTCCGACTACTTCTGATTGTGAGTACTTGCGACGGTGACTGCGACTGCTTTTCGTGCTCCTACGGATACTGTTACAGCTGCTACTACTGTCGAACCAAATCAAAGAGCTTAAGTGCATCCAGGTTATTAAAATGAGACAGGTGCAATATCTAGGGAATTTGAGGGGGATGTAAAACTAAGTCAACACTGTGTGTAACAGGTTGTCAAAACGGTGTCTGTGCAGTATCATAGGCAGCGCAATAGCGCTGACTAAGTAAAGAACGATGTTGGCGCAATGTATTATTTTTTAAACTTAAAAAACTTAAAAAAGGGCTCCTTCGATTGGAAATTAGAAGGGTTTGTGCCCTTTTTAACAGCCGAAAGTGACTGGAAGACAACTAACACCCCTTTCACACTCACAATTTCCCCAAACACATCCGATCAAAATTCTGAGATAGCCATTTTGTTCAAAGTACTTAAAAAATCCAGAAATTATGTTTTTGGGGATGACACTCCCCCGCAGCCGTCAGGGTAAGGGTTGTAAGTTATGTCCTTGGGGCATATAAGTTTTTTTTTATTATTATAGAAAGGGTTGTCGTAGAAACTTCGAAAAGGAATCATTCGATTGGAAATTGAAACGGCTAGTGCCCGTTTTAATAGTCGAAATTGATTGGATGGCAAGTAACCCCCCTCTAATGCCCACCATTTCCCCAAGCACATCCAATAAAATTTTGAGATAGCCATTTTGTTCAACGTAAATTATGGGTTGTAAATTATGCTCTGGGGCATATAAGGTTTTTATAGAAAGCGTTGTCGTAGAAACTTCAAAAAGGGCTCATTCGATTGGAAATTGAAAGGGCTAGTGCCCTTTTTAATAGCCGGAAGTGATTGGAGGGCAACTAACCCTCCTATCACGACCACTATTTCCCCAAACATGTCCAAGCAAAATTTTGAGATAGCAATTTTCTTCAACGTAGTTGAAAGTTCTGGAAATTAGGTCTTGAGGATGACAACCCCCCAGCCCTCAGGGCAAGATATGTAAGTTATGCCCTGGGGGCATATAAGGTTTTTATTGAACCCAAAACGAACAGAAATTACAATAAATAACCGAGTCAAACTCAAAACGAACAGAAACATGAGGTGGGCTCAAAACCCCTATGCAATCCCAAGGCCAGAACATAATTTGCACTTTACTGAAAAAAAAATAAAAATGAATGTGCATTGTCAGTTTAATATACCTATACTGATATTTAGTAATCAAAATTTTAATATTATTTGATTTATTAAAGTTATAAAAGTAAAAACATTTATTTTTTTTCAGTAAAGTGCAAATTATGTTCTGGTCTCGGGATGGCATAGGGGTTTTGAGCCCTACTCATGTTAATTTCTGCTCGTTTTGGATTTCATTTATTTATCGATACTGATTTGTGGTAGTTTCACGCTTGGTAGATTATTTTATTTTATTTTTGCTCATTTTTGGTTTAATTGAGTTCTTTGCTTTTCTATGAAAAACTTATTTTGTGGAAAAAGTTTTTTTAATTAACTTCTATTCGTTCTATATTGCCATAGTCTTTTTAGGAGAATGTAAAACTAAGTCAATACAGTGTGTATCAATGGTTGTCAAAACGGCGTCTGTGCAGTATCATAGGCAGCGCAATTGCGCTGCCTAAGTAAAGAACGATATTGGCACAATGTATTATTTTTTAAACTAAAAAAAAACTTAAAAAAGAAGCTTAAAAAAGGGCTCATTCGATTGGAAATTAGAAGGGCTTGTGCCCTTTTTAATAGTCGAAAGTGATTGAAGGATAAATAACACCCCTCTCACACCCACCATTTCCCCAAACACATCCAATCAAAATTTTGAGATAGCCATTTTGTTTGACGTAGCTATAAAGTCCGGAAATATGTTTTTGGGGACGACACTCCCCCGCAGCCGTCAGGGTAAGGGTTGTAAGTTATGTCCTTGGGGCATATAAAGTTTTTTTTTATTATCATAGAAAGAGTTGTCGTAGAAACTTCAAAAAGGAATCATTCGATTGGAAATTGAAAGGGCTAGTGCCCTTTTTAATATTCGTAATTAGTTTGAGGGCAAGTAACCCCCCTCTAACGCCCACCATTTCCCCAAACATATCCAATCAAAATTTTGAGATAGCAATTTTCTTCAACGTAAATTATGGGTTGTAAATTATGCCCTGGGGCAAATAAGGGTCTTATAGATAACACTATTACGTAAACTCTAATATGAACTCATTCAATTGGAAAGTGAGATGCCTAATGCCTTTTTTAACAGTCAAAAACTATTGAAGAGCAACTAATCCCCTTCTTCCACGCACCATTTCCCCAAACACATCCAATCAAAATTTTGAGATAGCAATTTTCTTCAACATAGTTAAAAGTTCTGGAAATTAGGTCTTTGAGGATGATAACCCCCCCCCCCCCAGTCCTCAGGGCAAGATATGTAAGTTATGCCCTGGGGCATATAAGGTTTTTATTGTACCCAAAACGAACAGAAATTACAATAAATAACCGAGTCAAACTCAAAACGAGCAGAAACATGAGTAGGGCTCAAAACCCCTATGCCATCCCAAGGCCAGAACATAATTTTCCCTTTACTGAAAAAAAAATGAATGTGTATTGTCAGTTTAATATACCTATACTGATATTTAGTAATCAAAATATTAATATTATTTGATTTATTAAAGTTATAAAAGTAAAAACATTTATATTTTTTCAGTAAAGTACAAATTATGTTCTGGCCTCGGGATGGCATAGGGGTTTTGAGCCCTACTCATGTTAATTTCTGCTCGTTTTGAGTTTGACTCGGTTATTTATTGTAATTTCTGTTCTTTTTGGGTTTCATTTATTTACCGATGCTGATTTGTGGTAGTTTCACGCTTGGTGGATTTTTTTATTTTATTTTTGCTCAATTTTGGCTTAATGGGGTTCTTTACTTTTCTTTGAAAAATTTATCTTGTGGAAAAAGTTTTTTTAATTAATCTCAGGAATAACCAAGGGTAATACGTAGGAACTTTCAGGGCATATTATTGAGGATATTGAACTAAATAAAAAAGACACTATGTGCATCCAAAGTTGTCAAAAGCGCGTATCTGCGATACTCCATGACCGGCTAGGGTTATTAAGCTAAAACTTTCAGAGTATGTTGGTGGGGGGATGTTGAACTAAATCAAAAGAAACTGTGTATTCTGGTCGTCAAACAGACATGTCTGCAATATATGTAGAATGGCTAAGGTTATTAAGTTAAAACTTTCATGGCATTTTAAGGATATGTTGAGCTAAATCAAATGACACTATGTGCATCCAGTTGGCCAAAAGGACATATCTGCACTATGCTAGAAACGACTAAGGGTATTAAGTTGAAACTTTGAATGCATGTTGAGGGGGATGTTGAACTAATTCAAGAGACCCTTTGTGCATCCAAGGTTGTCAAAAGTGTGTATCTTTCATATCTCAGGAACAGGTGAGGGAATTAAGTTGAAACTTTCAGTGTATGTTGATAGCGGTTGTCGATTGATATTTTTCTATACTCAAGGTTCTAACATGATCGGGGTCAGAATTCTTTTAGCCCCTACAAGCCCAAAGATTACGCAGATTTTCAATCCATAGTATTTGAATAATATTACCTGTACCCATCCATTCAAAGTTCTGTACAAATATTATTACGATTTGTTGCAATTTTTTTCAAAAATATAAATGGTAAGGCAGAATCTTAGTTTTAAGGAGAAAAAATAAAGATTGAAAAATATTCTTTTGTTAACGGATAAAAAAAGTTTGTCGATTAAAAACGAACAAAAATTAATTTAAGAAAAACTTCTTCTATAAAAGACGTTTTTCAAGAAAAGTAAAGAGATACATTAAAACAAAGACGAGCAGAAACAAATTCAAATACCAAGTCAAGCTTAAAAAGAACCTAAATCGCTATCAACAAGTAAATAAACCTCTAAAAAAACAAAAATCAAAATAAATAACCAAGTAAAACTTAAAACGATATAAATTACCACAAACAGTAGTAGGTCTAATACTCCACACGCCGTCTAAAGACCAGAACGTCATTAGGTATAACTTTTAGTTAAGACGAATTATATTCAGACACAAAAAGAGTGGGGTTTGAGTGTGGCCGGAAGTCTCATTCTTATAAAGGGGTCATTACTGCACGTTTTAAGGTTTTATGTTGCTAATTGATGAAAGAAATGCTGACAGGGAGCTTAGACAAGATTCAAATTAAAGATTTTTGGTTTTTTATACAAAGAGGAAATTTAATTATATATATTCTATTTAAGGGTGAACGTGCGGAATTCTGCAATAAAAATCATGCTGCTTCTTGATTACCTCTTGTTTGTCAGGTCTTAGACATGCAAGGTCAAATCTAAGGGTTGATATAAAAGGTCCGAGATTAGAAAAGACCGAGCTCTTTTTATCAAGGATATGCTCAAAAAATGATTGTTCGAAAAAAATGTCGCCTTACCTGGTGAAAGTGAAAGAGGGGGGATGGAAAAATGAAGAGCTTCTATTTTGTTTAATAAATATTAGAAAAAAGAAATGTGTTTTTCTTGTAAATAATAATAAAATGTTATTTCTTTTGCGGCTTGTAGTTTAGAAAACAGTCTTTGCTAGTAATTTTAGGCACATAAAGGATGGAAAATGTCAAAGACTCTGGTTAGTTGTTACTTTTCAAAAATTAACTTCTCTTCATAATTCCACTATAAAACCTGGAACCCAAGTTTTTTTTTTTTTTTTTTTTAATTAAAAGCTGTCAATCAAACAATTCGTGTAAACGAACTGTAAATAAAGAGTGACTCATACTAACAGGAATTAAACTGAAAAAAAGAATTTTGTTGACAATATTCAGGTCAAAAGAATTGGCTTCTTATGCTGATTCCAAATATGTAAAATTGATTAAATTTAAAGTTATTCGCCAAAAGATATGAACCTGAGAATGTTCGCCTAATTTGGCACAAATGGGACCCCTTTTAAAAAAGGGGGCAGTCTTGATGGAGTTGCATCATTTAAATTCAGGGTATTAGAGTCCCGTGGCAGATGTTCCAAGATCCCTACGATCTACGGAGATGCCAGTTGTTTATGATTTCTGAAAAATTGGTTTCTACCCATAATTCAAATGTAAAACCAGGAACTGCCATTTTTTTTTTTTTTTTTAATTTAGGTATTTTCCGCTTCTGCGGTTGAATCAATAGTCTTCCGAGATAGCGTTTGCCTGATTTTTCATGCGTGTTTATTTTTCTTGGTACTTTTAAGTAAGAATACTGATGAAAAAAATTAACCTAAAAATCCACCTGAGCTTTGGACACAAAAGTTTAAATGTTATTTTTAAAACTAAGTTTAGTGTATCTGGGGCTTTAAAAAAAAAGAAAATATGCCTAATTTTACCTCGTACTCTACTTGGAAAATGGAATGTTTTCTGTCGTTTTTCTTTTACAAAACTCATTTTATCTTAAAAATGAGCTATGTTTTAGATAGTTCTGAGAAATTCTTTTTCAATATGCTGTTTTAATATCACGTTTGCACTATTAACTTGAAGCATACGTCTTTCATCAATGCCCGAAACTCTTTTCTATGTCTACCCCAAGTCGCGTTATCAAGAGCTCTGGTTCTTAGGGACTACCAGCAATCACACCTGCGTACACCAAAAGAGAGAAAATGTCACTCCCAAAGTTTTGCCCGATGTATCCCTTCTCCATCGAAAATTGAAAAAAACCTAGCATAAAAGAAGTTCTGTTGCTTATAGATCCTCTACTGGTTCTTTTTTTTCACTCATACCTGCCTCACAAGTAGAAATTGTACCGTTTCTCGTGGAGTACTGCTATGCAAAAACCGTGGTCGATTTAACATACGGATTGCCCGTATCCTTCTTAGTCTATATTCTGCTTCTAGAAATGTATGCATACTTGTAATTTCTTCTTTACCTCAGGTTTTAAGGTGTGCGTTCTCTTAAAGTAGACCAAATTTACTACCATAAGCTACCAACATCCAAAAAGGTGTCCGAAGATGATCACAAAGTTTTTTTAATGGGTGTTGCTTCAGAGATGTGCATTTTGAGCTCTAAGTGTCGGATTTTGGACACTTGATTTTTTTTTTTTTTTTTTCATAATATTTACATAGAGTTGGAGGTCCTTTGGACCAACATTAATAAGAAAAGACCCTCTTCTCACTCATGCGTGTTTATTTACAATGTTTCTTCTTTTTCACTAACTAAACTTTGGCTATAATTTCAACTTTCTCTCCGGAGGGGAACTCATAGTTTTAGGTATGGTGTTGTTGCTTTTTTTTCAATTATGGGGATATTTTCAACTTCTGTTTTTTTATGTTGACCAGAGTTGCCCCCCCCCCCAAAAAAAAAAAATTAACGGAAAATGTGTGGCCTGGACCCATTTACAAAAATCGCTTGATTTGTTATTCAAAATAATGGAGTCTGTCAATTAGACCCATTTGGATTCTGAGCAGCAACAAGGATATCAGATGTGACCCTCTTTCGGTCACTCGCGGATATATTTGCTGCAGTCAAAACTTCACCTTAAAGTCGGAATGCTGAAAGCGAAAATTGTACTATCGATTTCCATTTCCGTGGTACCATCATCCCCTTGAATAACAATTCCGTGGTAATCCAGCAAAATTGAAACTTAGTTTAGTTTAAATATGCACTGTCCTGGATGTTAACTAGTCTTCTAAAATGCCACTTACCTTATGTGTCCTATTACTTTTATCCTTCTTATATCTGTTGGATTTAATCGAAATACATTTATTCAGTGTTTCAACATAGCAGCTTGATTTAATTCTTCACCCAACTACTCATCACCAAGCTCATCCTGCGTTTGATAGAAACCAAATCAAATTTGCTTCAAACTAACGGTATGAACGCTTTAAAAACACATATGGGTGTCCAGTATGAATAGCTTAACATAGATTCTTTTTTTTTTTTTTTTTATAAAATAATTTGTGCGTGATAGTGAGAGTAGAAAGGCATAATTTAATTGTTTAACGGGTATCATTTTAAATGCTATTAGTTTATGCTTCACTTACTTTATTATTGGAAAAAACTCATTGATTAGTTGTGTGTTAAAAGTCGGCTGCTCAGTCATGTGATGTGATGTTGATACACAGTACGTCCAAAAGTAAAGAGGAATTTTCCGATTTAGCCAATATTTTGTTTTGTAACCTATTAGGCATAATACGCGGGAGATACATGGTACCTATTTAGTTTGTATTTGGTTGATTTTTTGGGTTAATCTGATATTTTGTATTATGAATAATACTGTTGTATCTGTTTTCACTGTCTAATAAATGGACTTATCCCCATTTGAACCTTTATTTGTTCGTCATAGAAAGGCAATTTCGTCTTGGAAAAGAATACCTAACTTAAGGTATTACGTCGAAAATACGTTGTATTTATGGGAAGATTTGACCAATCAAATATATAACTATAAATTCAAAAAAAATTCCTTTGCAATTAGAAGACGAAGAAGATGTTGCCACCTTCACTAGAAATTTAACTTACATTAAAGCAATATTAAAGAAGAAAATTCAAACTCAAGATATTGGATGAACCCAGGTACTCAACTTTCTAATACATATCTAGTGAGTGAACCGACAGTAACTATATTGTGCAGTACAAACATATTAACTCTAGTTGTGATTCCTTAATATTTCTGCCGGTGGCGCCTGTTGCATATTTGGTCGAAATATCCAGACTTTTCTATCTGTTTTCACTATCTAATAAATGTACTTATCCCCATTTGAACGTTTATTTGTTCATCATAGAAAGGCAGTGTGGTCTTTGAAAAAAAATAACTAATTGAAGGTATTACGTCAAAAATATGAACAATACAAGTTTTTTTTATTTATTGGAACCATTGAAAAAAAATACTTTTTTTTTCACCTCCTTTCAGAGCACGAAGTAGCCTACGCAAATGGGAAATTTCGGCCCGTGGCTTCTCCTGAAATCTCGAAGTTTTTGCTGTAATTTCTAATACTTTTCAACCCCCCCCCCCCTCCCCGAAACGAATTCTTGAGTGTGGACTTTATGAAGGGCTTTAGTACTTGATCTCTGGGTCATACTGATAGCACCGCATGTCCTCGCCTGCTCGTTGCAACGAGATCTTTGAATGTTCTGTTCTTTTCTACTCTTTAATCAAAGCTTTACCGCCTTGAATTTAAAGTTATTTTTGGTTTGTCTGTTAACTTTTGCCGCACAAATCACGTGTAAGTCTTTCTGAGCCCTTAATGCCCTGTCTTAATCCTCTCGTTTGAAACTTTGACATCGTATCGCAGTAAAAAAAACGCAGTAAATGTTTTTATGTGTGAGCTACACAATTGTATTGACTTAGGACTCCTACGCCTGCCGCATGATTGGCGGCATAGAGAGTGTCGCAACTCGCGATGACCAAAATACAAGCTCATCCATAGCACAATATCTTTGATTGTATTCATCGGACTGAACTTGTGATTTAATTGAATGAAATTAATGATATGTCGCTCTAATGCAAATTATATCTTATTAAACAAAGAATCTGTGGGGTGACTGGAAAGAGAAAGAAAATATCCATAGCATGTACCCTTTGTTTGAAGGCCGTTGAAAAGACGTTTTGCCCTGTTCCCTCGAACACAAAATTACAAGTCTCCTTATCCCCCCTCCGAAAAAAAAGAAGAGGATAGTTTCAACTCAATTCCCTGACGTTGGATACAGGAGAATATACTTTTGATACAAAACAGGTTGTACTACAAAATAGTGGGGTGTTCCCATTTGAGCGCTTTCCCATTTGAGCGCCACGGAATTTTGTTCCATTTGAGCGCCATGGAATTTTGTTCCCATTTGAGCGCCAC
Organism: Artemia sp. Qi Xiang Cuo; assembly: GCF_049724085.1. NCBI lineage: Eukaryota > Metazoa > Arthropoda > Branchiopoda > Anostraca > Artemiidae > Artemia > Artemia sp. Qi Xiang Cuo. The sequence goes on from NC_142797.1 coordinate 34,735,001, forward strand.
GGAGTACCATTTGAGCGCCAAACCCAAAATTGTGATTTTGCGGTGGATGAAGCGTGGTTTGCTGCCACATTGACCTGTAGAAATATTTATTGCCACGAAGACAACGAACAAAACTGAGGATTTTATTGGGTCAATGGTTGTGAAAATAACTTCCATTTATAGTATTATAAACTAAGTAAATATATATAGTATTTATGTATACCATATATATTTACTACTAAAGGTATATACAGGTACTTATGCATTATGCGGTATCCACCGCTATATACTGTATGAGGAAAACAGACATGAAGACCCGTCGGTAAATTTTTCGCAGTTGATATTATTGACATAAGAATAAAGTAAACATACCACTCGATACCTTTTTTATGCTCTTTCCAAATAGAATAATCATTTTTTCTGATATGAATTTTACCCCCACCCCTATATATACCAATTCAGGGTATATATTTGCACATTAGGGGGGGGGGTAAATTTTATTTCTGATGTTAATGGGAGGTAAGTTTAAAATTTACCCCCACCCCCCTAATGTGCAAATATATACCCTGGATTGGTATACATAGGGGTGGGGGTAAAATTCATTTCCGACAAAAATGATTATTATATTTGGAAAGAGCCTAAAAAGGCATCGAGTGGTGTGTTTACTTTATTCGTAAGTCAATAATATGATTTGCGAAAAATTTACCTGATCACCTAGCTATATCACCTAACATACGCAAAATATTATCGGGCGCTCAAATGGCACACAACTTAACTAATTAAAATACGGCGCGAAAATGGGAAATTCCCATTTGCGCGCCATGGCGCTCAAATGGGAAAGCGCTCAAATGGGATACACCCAAAATAGTATATACTCACTAAACTGCGAATGAAATTCGTCACCTATTAATGAAAGCTGCTGACCTGTGCGATCTCTTCAAACTTATATGCATAACTCGCTTGCCTTCCGGGTTTCAGGTATATAAAAAAAATGAAGAAAAAGTAGAACATACGCCCCCTTTGGTATCGGGAACCAACGGAATTCTTAAACTATAAAAAATATCCCGAGAATATGCTTGTTCTTTAGAGTTAGACTTCAGCTACCTTTTGTATTACGCACGCGTGGGGTTATGTTACTCAGTTTTATTCTTATTTTAGAATTCTGTCTAAAAGCAAGTTTAATTTTAACTTTGGTTGCCCTAATGCAGTCTTTCCAGTATCACATCTGTAAAAAGTGATCCTGAACATATACTCCAAACATCTCTTTCTGTTGTTTTAGTTGTTGTTTTTTTCTTTCTTTTTTTACTACTCTTTCGTATAAATTTATTTTGTTTTGTGTCTAAAAAAAAACATATACTAATTTAGGTACCCTATTAACTGAGGTATTACTTGCTCTCATCAACCCTTTATGTGCTCCGCCAGTTTGTAGAAAAACACTATTAAGATTATTAAACTGTGGCGCTAAGTGCTGTCATTTTCTTGCGGTTTACCGATTTTACAGGTGTTTCACCAAACTCTCATTCTAAATTGATGTAAATGATCAGCCACTCGGTAAAAATGGATCTCCACTCCCTCCACCAAGCATTTTGGGTGTTGATGTTCTATCTACTAGTATTTTATCATATACAAACTTCAGGGAGCCGGCGTTCTCCCCCGGGTAATTCACCCCCCCCCCCATGAAAATTTCCTCATACGTAAAATTGATTAGCCGCAGAGAAAGTACAAAATAGGTACACGAAGGGGATCTTGGGGATGAGGAAGGGGCAGTCCCCCTTCTATATGAATAAATTCTGCTAATTTTGCTAATGTTACTCTTTACTTTCAAAATAACCGCGTAAACTAGAAATATTCCCAGAAATCAAAGAGGGATTAAATATCAATTTCCAACTACACCCCTGCTCCCTCCTTAGAACTAATTCTGTATTTTACTTGAAGGCTCAATGAGAGTTACGGCTTAAGGAGGTTTTTGCATTAAAATGCACCTTTTGAGGCATCTGCCCTCCTTCAAAGTTTATTTGACCAGCCTTCCCATAAAAACCTTATATCTTAACAATGGGCCACTTGCATAGTTTACAGTCCTTGCCCCGGGGGCTGGAAAGGGTTTTGTCAGACCCGGAGGCATGGTTATTTTGAACAAAATTGCTATCTCAAAATTTTGATCGGATGCGTACGGGGAAAATAGAAGAGAATAATTCAGGGGGAATATTCCGGGGGGGGGGGCTAGATCACAAACTTCAATAGATTATAACCTAAGTTCTTAATAGCTAGACAACTCTGTTGACGGAAATTAAAGATTCAGTTTAAATACAGTCCAAAAGTACCACCAATTTGTGTGATTTATGCCTATGTATAGATATTTTATTATAATTTTGCAATCTTTCAGGTGTCGAAGGAGGTGAAACAGCTTGTAAGTTAGCCAGAAAATGGGCTTACAATGTCAAAAAAATTCCCAATAATCAGGCAAAAATCATTTTTGCCGAGGGAAACTTTTGGGGTAGGACTTTGGCGGCTATATCTAGCTCAACGGATCCAAGCAGCTATGAAGGCTTTGGTCCCTTCTTACCCGGATACGAAATAGTTCCCTATAACGATCTTGCTGCCCTTGAAGTAAGTAAAACATTCGAGTATTGGAGTGGGCATTACTTAGTGTACACTACATATGCTGAACCATTTAGTGATAGCTTCTGTGTCTATGAAAAATAATGAGAATAGTGACCTGCATCGCAAAAAGACAATTTCGACATGGTGATGGGCCAAAATGGGGTGTTACTGAATGTTCTATGTCGTAGCAGCAGTTGAGTTTAGTGTAGAAAGGCGCGTATCCATGATTTTTTGGAGGGAGTTGCCCAATATCTTAAAAATGCAAGTTTCATGCAAAACCTAGCAAAGTTTGATGTGAAACAGATTCTATCTCAGTAATCACGAGTCCCACTTTGATAGTATCGGTGGGTGGATTGGGAAATGTTCTTCTAAAGTTAATATATTGAACAAAAAAGTATTTTGTCTACAATCCAAATTCGTGAAACCTAGTTTTCGGGTAATTATTCTATTACAAATTTTGATAGTTGCCCTACTTATTCTGAGAAAAATTTTATGTGGCCTACAACTCCTTTTGCTATTATTGCTTTTGTTTGTGTTTTTTTTAAGTTAGGTTCAGTAAATAATCAGTTCTTCATTCATAGTTGATGATTGATAGTTTTTGATGCATCTGTTGTGTTGATAGAAAGCATAATTACTTCCTACATCCGTTACCACTGCCGCCCATAGCATACTTTTCATAAAGGAGCAGCATTAAAACTTTAAACGGACAGAAATTATTCCGTATGTGAGGGGGCTGCCTCCTCCTCAATCCTTCCCTATTCAAGCTAAAGTTTTTTAGTACTTTTACAAGAGCTTCTTATTCTAATTAAACGTTCCTTGTGTTTCAGGAGTCGTTCATAAAGGATTGGGAGGGGGATAAACCTTTCTCAATAAATCTTAACTGTGTACAGTTAAGAGTTAATCAAGTGCTTTAACGCTAAAACTTGTTAAACAAATATAATTGGACTTGTTCAGATTGTCTTGTGAAAAGCTCTGTTTTTTATTCCGGTCAATTACAAAAATGTCAGTTGTTCTACAAATCAAAATTGACAGGCGAAATTTTCATTAAATGGGACATTTCTGTAGTTTGCACAAATTTGACACGCTTCAATGAAAAAATTCGAGGTTTTGAAAACTTTTTTTTGTAAGTGATCTGTTCACAGGCTAAATCGATTGCTATTTTTTCTTCTTTTTATATTTAAATGTCAGTGTTAAAGTGCTAGATTTACCACTACATTCGTATGATTGTCATTTAATTCTTTACAGATAAGTATTAATTAAAAAAAAATTCTTATAGCCAGTTTGGTCTAATCATCTTTCAAATATCCTTTCAGCCAATTTTCAAATGGACACATTCTATATGTTTAAATTTGAAATAAGCCATGAACATTTGGGTGGTTCAATTTTCCTGTGCTATGATTTTCATGGTAGCTGGCGTTTACCCCCCCCCCTCCCCGGCGTTGACCCCCCCCCCCCGGAAAATACCCGCGGTGTTTACCCCCCCCCCCCCCCGTGGAAAATAATGGTTTTCAAATTTACGAATTGTATTTGAGTTTTTTTTCAGTAGGGGGAAGAAATTTTGGTACTTGTGTATTATACGCCACTCACTCAAGTTTACGCTGTGTAAAAATCGAGAACATAACGGTTTCTTCGTTAGTTTCTTTCAGCTTAGCGTGATACAAGACAAAGACAAGTAATTTGGGCTATATATTTGCACATAAGAGGCGGGGGGGGGAGTAAAGCCTTTGGACAGTTTAAAGTCAGAAAACAATTCCTATTTCCTAATATACAGAATAATTGTACCTAACACATTTTGCATGAAGACCCGCTATACTTTACCCTCCCCCCCCCTACTGTGCAAATATATAGCCCAATTTTGTTTCTAAAGTAACGAAGAAACTAACGAAGAAACCGGATTATTCTCGAGTTTTACACATCATAAACTTGAGTGAGTGGCGTATAATACACAAGTGCCGGAATTTTTCATGGGGAGAGAGCTGGATTTTTCGGTATTATTTAAAAGCGATAAGAAAATTAGATTAAAAGAAAACAAATTTTTTCAACTGGAAGTAAGGAGCAGCATCAAAACTTGAAACGAACAGAAATTATTACGTGTATGAAAGGAGTTGCCCCTTGCACAAGACCTTGCTTTTAGGGGGGGGGTAAAGTATGGAGGCTCTGTATGCAAAATGTGTTAGGTACAATTATTCTGCATACTAAGAAATAAAAATTGTTTTCTGACTTTAAACTGTCCAAATACTTTACACACACACCCCCCCCTTATGTGCAAATATATGACCCAAATTGTATATTTCCCATCTATTCTGTCACTTGTCTTTGTCTTGTCTCACGCTAAACTGAAAGAAACTAACGAAGAAACCAGTTTGTTCTCGAGTTTTACAAAGCGTAAACTTGAGTGAGTGGCGTATAATACACAAGTAGGCTACCAAAATTCCTTCCCCCAACAGAAAATAAAAAACAAAACTCAAATACAATTCTCAAATTTGGAAGGTCTTTTTTCCACGGGGGGGGGGGGTATTCCTGGGGGTAAATGCATAGAACCAATTTTCATGTGTCTTTGTTTATATCCATTTTCTCATTAATATAAAATGTAAATATGTCAAATTTCAGGAGGTTTATATTATATTTAGGATTGCACACTTTGATCACTTTTGTATCATCTGGTCGAATTTCTACTGTCGAAGTTACATTGTACTAGTGGGCTTCCCATGTCTTTCTTTCATCACCTGCTGGTGATTAAACTTTAAAAGGGGAAAGAAAAAAGAAATCTGGATGCTAAAAAAGGTTCTTCTAGTTGGTCGAGGTTCTTTAAGTCCTTAGTAAGTCGAGTTTTTAGGACCTCGGCTATCTTCGAAGTAGTTGTAATTTTAGTTATGTTTACCATTACAAGGAATTGAAACTGACACTTTCAAATGCTTCCAAATCCACCAGTGCTAAACTGTGGAAAGTGTGGAGAAAAGCAAATGTCCTTAAGCTTCCTAATCCCTTAAGCGAATTTCATGGAGATTGAGAAACGATCTGATATGTAAATGGTCAACCCTAATACAGTAAACTAATTGAGTTATTGATCTCCCGGTCGAAGGTCCTTTACCCTTGTCCTGACCCCATATTTTAGAATGAGTCCATCACAAGAGTTAAGTTCAGTTAACCTCATGATCTTTCTTGGAGTGCCCGCGTTGATCGGATCTGATGCTTCTGTGGTAGAAAACTGGGGGTAATGTTTCGCTCTCAAAGCTTTATTCCCTCAGCTGTGATTTCCCGTATGTGCAAGTCCTGCCTAAGACCTATTTCCGAATATGGCAGCCCGGTTTGTGGCAAGGCTTCCTAAACGCACTTGGTAACTTTCAAGAGGATTCTGAATAGGACAAGTAGTACTGCTACTGCCAAACCAACTGCCACCTTTAAATAAAGGGTTTGATCGACTTCGTTAGTCGTTTTCTACAAGTACACTGACTTAGCTGCCTCTGAAGAGAATTCTCTCGTTGTGCCACCATTTGTCAAGGTGATATAGAATACACTTTGAGATACAGCTCGCTCCGACTACCTGAAAAAAGAAATGCCTGGGAAAGAGCACTTGAAAAACAACGTTGCTCTGCGTGCAACGTGGAGTATCAACCTGGAATCGTCCCCTCGACGAAGTTGTTCTATCAAATCCATCTGTTGTTTTCTGGAAGCAAAGGCTGCGGAAGTGCATAAAACCTAGTGATATTAGTAAACAAAAGACTGGTGGTATCTTGAGCATTCTATAAGTATCGAGTTCCACAAAATATTTCAATAAAAAAGAGACTAGCCAAAGCTCGAAGTGTCTAGAGGTAACCTGTCGTAATATTTGTAAGCTTCTTAATACAGGCTTAAACCAGATAATTATATTCTAAAATATATGTTTTTTTATCATTGCAATTAGAAAGGAGTCTTAATAATTTTCTTCAGTGTGTGAAGTTCCTTTTGGACATACCTCTGTATGCTAAGAATGGTTGCTAATTTACATCAGGGTATCCGCTTCGAAGCATTGTAAGTCAATGACTAAAAAAACAAAAAAAAGCCATTGGTGAAAAATAAAAATTACTGTCAATATTAATCTGTCATTGAAAAAAAAAATAACCCGACTTTTAGGAAGCCGCGTCTTAGGAGCTGAATTCAGGAGGCAACTTAGATAATTTGGAGCTCCAAATGGCAATCCTCATAAAATTTTGTTTGTTATAAATCTGCAGCTAAAAGAAAGTTTATTTTGTGTAGGTATTTTTTGGAGGACATGCCCAAGATGTAGCCTTTCAAACTATAAAGTATTTTAGTACTAATATTTTACAAAGGCAAGCTTCAGAAGCCAAAATTCTCATGAGTATCAGTAAAATAAAAGAATTATTTAAGAAAAGTTTTGAAAGTCCGAAACCCCATAAAATTCTCTACCCAAGGGTTCATATATTATGCATTCAAGGAGCAACAGGGGAGGCGGTTGTTAGTATAACTTTAAAATTTTAATTGGCATCCCTATAAAATTTTGCATGGTTAGAATCTGTAAGAATGAAAAAAAAATCAGGCATAAAATTAGCTTTTAAAGCTTGCACCTTTAAAAATTTACAAGTATTAGAGGGTTGAAATGAACGATTTGAGGCAGAAAGTCGAGCAGCTTCCTAAAGGTTTTCAGTCAAAAGCTACTTCGTTTTCGTTATACTTATATTCTAAATATGTGATTATGTATTAGAGATGCCATTTGGAATTGTGAAGCAGCCTTCAGATGTGCCCTGACGGGGATGTGTGTCTCCTACAAAGCATGCTATCTTTTGCTATTATTCTTATTCTTATGGATGGACACGCAAAACTAGTTCGAGGTTCAGGCCATAGGGGCCAATTGCTTCTACACCCAAATAGCCCCTGGGCTATTGGTGCCCCTTCGGTGTAGTACTCTCAGATAGGGCTTGCGTATCTTTTATTCCACTTTGTATAATAGCTTTTCTAATGTGAACATGTCCACCTTTGTTTTTGCCCATCCCTAGGACTCCACTCACCAGCTTTAGACCGGCTTGGGCAGGCAACGCTCGGCCGGAGGAGAAAGTCATACATCACCCACCAGCCACCAGCGGCAACTAGCACCTGATCCTCAGAATTTTTTTTTTTTTATACCGCTGATAAAGAATGATTTTTTTGTTTGTCAAAAAATTTGTTACTTATTTGGAAAAGTCTGTATCTACAGACTTTTAAAACATTAGAGTAGCAACCCTGTATGTTTTATTGTTTTAATACTATATAGATTTGTCTTTATAGTATTTCAGTTCTTTGAGTCCTTACGTTTTAGTTCTTGTCTTGTATTTGAGGAAACATTCCTAATCTAACTTCCTTGTATCTCTAGGCATCATTCAGAGACTCGAATGTCTGTGCATTTATGGTGGAACCAATTCAGGGAGAAGCTGGCGTTGTTGTCCCCGATGAAGGTTACCTAAAGGGTATCAGAGACCTTTGCACAAAATATAATGTGCTTTGGATTGCAGATGAAGTTCAAACTGGCCTTTGCCGAACTGGAAAATGGCTCGCAGTTGATTATGAAAATGTCCGACCTGATATCGTTGTCCTTGGAAAAGCCCTTTCTGGTGGTGTATTACCGGTATTACTAAAATTGATATTGTATTTATTTCTTTTCTTCCTCCTTTTCCGTTCCTAATATAGTAGATAAAAGAGTCTGTTTAATAGAAGAGTACCTAAATACGTAATTATACGGTAGTTATTATCAATAATATGCGCTAGACCAGTGTTGTCAACCTTTTATAGGTTATACTTAGGGAAAATGACAGACAAATCTTCATTTTGTCTATGGCAATGTAAATGTAAATGATGAAATTTTTGAAACGTTTTATTTATTGTTGGATTTATTTTACCAATTCCTTCTGTTCATAACCAACATCCTTCTGTTCATAAAGAAATGGCAAGAAATATAATTTATAGTCTAAAGTGTAGAATTAGAAATTAAGTTGTGAAATGGCTGCAAAATTCTGTAAAAAAGCTATTGGAAACCCGGAAATTATACCTTTGAGCAGGACTCCCCCCCCCCACCGTATTAAGCGCAAGGGTTAGAAGTTATGCCCTGGGGGCATATAAGTTTTTATTGAAATCTTTGTCGTAAAAACTTGAAAAAGGGCTCATTCGATTGGAAATTCAAATGTCTAGGGCCCTTTTTAATAGTCGAAAGTGATTTGAGGGCAACTAGCCCCCCTCTCCTCGCCCACTATTTCCCCAAACACATCCGATCAAAATTTTTAGAGAGCCATTTTGTTCAGTGTTGTGGATTTCCAGATAGAAATTATGTATATGCATTGCCGTAGATAAAAGAGTCCGTTTAATAGAAGAGTACCTAAATACGTAATTATACGGTAGTTATTATCAATAATATGCGCTAGACCAGTGTTGTCAACCTTTTATAGGTTATACTTAGGGAAAATGACAGACAAAATCTTCATTTTGTCTATGGCAATATAAATGTAAATGATGAAATTTTTGAAACGTTTTATTTATTGTTGGATTTATTTTACCAATTGTAATATAAATATCCTTCTGTTCATAAAGAAATGGCAAGAAATATAATTTATAATCTAAAGTGTAGAATTAGAAATTAAGTTGTGAAATGGCTGCAAAATTCTGTAAAAAAGCTATTGGAAACCCGGAAATTTGAATCAAAACTTGCCAATGTAGTCATGGTGGAACTTTGTATCTGATCTTTCTTGTATCTACTTTTAATTATTGCTTCTAAATTTTTCTATTTGTTAGTTATGATTTTATTATATGTTTACTCTTCTTTTTTTACATTTAAGCCTTATATTCCCTGTTAAAAATTTGTTTTTTCTTAAGTTTCTGCGGTGCTACTTTATTTATATTTTAACTTAAATTGACAATTTTGTTATCATTCGTTTGGTGCTATTCTGCTTTGTCCATCTACCGAATTACATTTTTGAAATTTGCCCTGCATTTTATTCAGATAAAAAGACTTCAGACACATGCAGAAATTGGACATTTTTTAATTTTTAAGAGCAAGTTTTGATCGAGATTGCAGAGGTAGCTAGAAACCTAGTAAGAGACAATCACGTCCCATACTAGGAAATACAATAACTCATAACTCCTAAAAATAGAATAAGATCAAAACAAGAACTATCTTATTAGAATTGCCTTGGCCGATGCCCCTATATAGGAAACTTGTCGTTCCTTGGCTTAAATAACAAGCAAAACCTATTGGCTTGAAAAACAAGAAAAGTGGGGGAAACTACGATATTCTGCATCGAAGGCATTTTTATTTCCGTTTTTTTCCTCAGCAGCTAGAGGGGCAGTGGAACATCATAGAGAGCTTTTTAATGGTTCACTTTAAAGGAAATTGATTTAAAAACCTTTTGTAATTAACAAAACAAATTTTTAAAATACATGGGGATGGAGGAGGAGCGTGCGTAGCTGTGTTGGCCTCAGGCGGTTTGATGCTGTGGTGAGTTGTTAGTAGCAGTAGTAATAGTACTGGAGTAGCAAATGTTGTTGAGATCGTCTTGCATACGAAGATAAAAATAGGATTTTCATAGGCAGCGCGGCCTAAGTAAAGAACGTAACTGGCAAAATATGTTATTTTTTTTTCTCCATACCTGGGTACTTCGTATTGAAGGAGTTGTTGTAAAAACTTCAAAAAAGCCTTATTCATTTAGAAGTCGGAGTAGCTAGCGCCCTTTTTAGTAGTCAAAAGTGATTGGAGGGTAACTTACCCCCCCCCCCCACGCCCATCATTCCCCCAAACACATCCAATCAAAATGTTGAGATAGCCAATTTGTTCAGCGTAGTTGATTTCCAGATATAAAATATCTTTTTGAGGAGGACACTCCCCCTCAACCCTCCGGGCAAGGTTTTTAAGTTATGCCCTGGGGGCATATAAGGTTTTATAGAAGGCGTTGTCGTAGAAACTTCAAAAAAGGGTCATTCGATTTGAAATTCAAAGGGCTAGTGCCCGTTTTAATAGTTGAAATTGATTGGAGGGCAACTAGCCCCCTCTCACGCCCATTATTCCCCGAAACATATCCAATAAAAATTTTGAGATAGCCATTTTGTTCAGCGTAGTTGATTTCCAGATAGAAAATATGTTTGTGAGAACCTCGGGGCAAGGATTTTAAGTTATACCCTGGGGGCATATAAGGTTTTTTTTATAGAAGGCGTTGTCCTAGAAACTTCAAAACAGGCTCGATCGATTGGAAATTCAAAGGGCTAGTACCCTTTTTAATGGTCGAAAGTAATTGGAGGGCAACTAACCCCCCTCTCACGCCCTTTTCCCCAAACACATCCATTCAAAATTTTGAAATAGCCATTTTATTCAACGTAGTTTTAAGTTCTGTAATTTAGGTCTTTGAGGGTGACAACCCCCTCACAGCCCTCACGACAAGGGTTGTAAGTTGTGCCCTGGGGGCATATAAAGCTTTTATAGAACGCGTTGTCTTAGAAACATCAAAAAGGGCTCATTCGATTAGAAATTGAAATGGCTAGTGCCCTTTTTAATAGTCGAAAGTAATAGGAAGGCAACTAACACCCCTTTCACGCCCACCATTTCCCCAACAACATCAAATCAAAATTTTGGGATAGCCATTTTGTTCCACGCAGTTAAATGTCAGGAAATTATACCTTTGAGCTGGACACTCCCCCCCCCCCCCAATCTTCAGGGCAAGGGTTATAAGTTATTCCCTGGGGGCATATATGTTTTTATTGAAATCTTTGTCGTAGAAACTTGAAAAAGGGTTCATTCGATTTGAAATTCAAAGGTTTAGTGCCTTTTTTGATAGTCGAAAGGTATGTGAGGGCAACTAGCCCCCCTCTTTCGCCCACCTTTTCCCCAAACACATCTAATCAAAATTTTTAAATAGCCATTTTGTGCAGTGTTGTGGATTTCCATATAGAAATTATTTTTTTGAGGAGGACACTCCCCCACAGCCCTTGGGGCAAGGGTTGTAAGTTATGTCCTGGGGGTATATAAGGTTTTTTATTGAACGTGTCGTAGAAACTTAAAAAAGGGCTCATTCGATTGGAAATTTAAATGGCTAGTGCCCTTTTTAATAGACGAAAGTGATTGGAAGGCAACTAACACCCCTTCCAACCCCATCATTTCCCCAAACATACCCAATCAAAATTTTTAGATAGCCTTTTCGTTCCACGCAGTTTAAAGTTCAAGAAATTATACCTTTGAGCAGAATACTCCCCCCACAGTCTTCAGGGCAAGGGTTATAAGTTATGCCCTTGGGGCATATAAGGTTTTTATTGAAATCTTTGTCGCAAAAACTTGAAAAAGGGCTCATTCGATTGGAAATTCAAAGGGCTAGTGCCCTTTTTAATAGTCGAAAGTGATTTGAGGGCAACTAACCCCACTCTCACGCCCACCTTTTCCCTTAACACATCCAATCAAAATATTTAGATAGCCATTTTATTCAACGTAATTGAAAGTTTTGGAAATTATATCTTTAAGTATGACAACCTATCCCCCCACAACCCTCAGGCGAAGGGTTTTAAGTTAAACCCTGGGACCATGTAAGGTTTTTTTAAAAAGCGATGCTTTAAACAAATAAAAAAGGGCTCATTAAATTGCAAAATGAAAGGTATAGTGCCCTGTTAATAGTCGAAAGTGATTGAAGGGCAACTAACACCCCTTCTCACGCCAACCATTTACCCAAACACATCCAATCAAAATTTTGAGATATCCATTTTTTTACATGCAGTTTAAAGTTTATGAAATTATACCTTTGAGCAGGACACTCCCCCCCCCCCCACAGTCTTCAGGGCAAGGGTTATAAGTTATGCCCTGGGGGCGTATAAGTTTTCATTGAACTCTTTCTCGTAGAAACTTGAAAAAGGGCTCATTCGATTGGAAATTAAAAGGTCTAGTGCCCTTTTTAATAGTCGAAAGTGATTTGAGGGCAACTAACCCCCCTCTCGCCCACCTTTTCCCCAAAACACATCCAATCAAAATTTTTAGAAAGCCATTTTGTTCAGTGTTGTGGATTTCCAGATAGAAATTATGTATATGCATTGCCGTAGATAAAAGAGTCCGTTTAATAGAAGAGTACCTAAATACGTAACCTAACCTAGGTATACATGTCAGAATGCCTTGGATACCACATAGATTTGCCACTCGTGTCAAATACATTTGAGGGAGAGTTAATAGACCTTTTGGCGTCAGGAAATGGCTTAATAAAGACTAAAACTCCATGTGATCTTAGTATTTCGGTTTGTTTTTGGATTTAATTCCCAGGAAAAAGAAAAACAATAAGGCGAAACCTGATAGCTATTTCTGAAAAAGGTCTGGAGCGTAAAAACTTTTAAAACTAATTGGCCGGATTGAAAATTCGGTACAAAATATTACAGAGAGGGGGGCTAGTTGCCCTCAAATCACTTTTGACTATTATAAAGGGCACTAGACCTTTGAATTTCCAATCGAATGAGCCCTTTTTCAAGTTTCTATGACAAAGATTTCGATAAAAACTTAACCCTTGCTCTGAAAACTGTGGGGGGAGTGTCCTGCTCAAAGGTATAATTTCCTTAACTTCAACTGCGTGAAAAAAGTATTATTTGATTTATTAAAGTTATAAAAGTAAAAACATTTATATTATCACCTCCTTAATACCAACCAGTCACAAAATATAGTTATGTTTTTGTATAGGGGTTGTATAAATTTGTCTATAAAATTGTACAAACTTAAAATAAGTCGGAAATTCAAAGGTCTATCTCAAAATTCAAAGGTCAATCTTTGTCGTAGAAACTTGAAAAAGAGCTTATTCGATTGGAAATTTGAAGGTCTAGTGCCCTTTTTAATAGTTGAAAGTGATTGGAGGGTAACTAACCCCCCTCTCACGCCCACCTTTTTTCCGGACACTTCCAATCAAAATTTTGGGATAGTCCTTTAGTTCAACACTACAGAATAACCTGAGAATCCGGTCTTTGAGGATGACAACTCCTCCCCTCCCCCAGCCCTCTGGGCAAGGCCTGTAAGTAATGCCCTTTGGGCATATACGGTTCTTATTGAATGTGTTGTCGTAGAAACTTCAAAAGGGCTCATTTGAATGGAACTTGAGAGGGCTAGTGCCTTTTTTAATAGTTGAAAGTGATTAGAGAAAGACAAACGCCCCTCTCACGCCCACCATTTTCCCAGACACGTCCAATCAAAATTTTGAGATAGCCATTTTGTTTAACGTAGTTGAAAGTTCTGGAAATTAGGTCATAGAGGATGACAACCACCCTCACAACCCTTAGGGTAAGGGTTGTAATTTATGCCCTTGGGGCATATAAGGTATTTATAGGAAGTGTTGTCGTAGTTACTCAAAAAGGGCTCATTCGATTGGAAATCGAAAGGCCTAGTGCCCTTTTTAATAGTCAAAAGTAATTGGAAGGCTTGACATTTTTATAGTATAGATCGATGTGGGTATAATGTATTATTTTGTTGTTGTTGTTTAAACCAGGGCACTTTGTATCGAAGGAGTTGTCGTAGGAACTTCAAAAAGGGCTCATTTAATTGAAAATAGAAAGGGCTGATGCCCTTTTTAATAGTCGAAAGTGATTGGAGGGAAACGAATTCCCCTCCCACGCCCACCCTCCCATTTTACTTTATGTTTAAAATTAAATGTTGCCATAAGATTAAATCAAAACGCACTGTGTTAATGCTAATTCCCAATAAGGCATCTCCGAAGTATCCCAAGAATGACTGAGGGTATTATGTTCAGACTCTCGGGGCTGCTTCTGCTCTTAAAATTTAAGAAAATGAAAATAGCATAAGTGTATCCAAGCTATCAAAGAAAGTAAACAGATTTTTTTGCGAATTGTGTCAAGTTTTCCATTTCAGGTCAACCAGAGGAGGTATGAAACTAAATTAAACTCTACTATTTCTGTCCAGATTTTTAAGAGGGTGTATGTTGTTAGAAATTGCTGAAAATTTTTCTCCAGCATACAAATAGCAGGCAAAACTATAAATTCTTAAAAAAACGAGACTATGAATAATACAATGATACAATACATTTGTATGAAAAATACAAATGAATGTGCATTGTCAGTTTAATATACATACACTGATGTTTAGTAATCAAAATGTTAATATTATTTGATTTATTAAAGTTATAAAAGTAAAAACATTTATATTTTTTTCAGTAAAGTGCAAATTATGTTCTGGCCTTGGGAAGGCATAGGGGTTTTGAGCCCAACTTGTGTTAATTTCTGCTCGTTTTGAGTTTGACTCGGTTATTTATTGTAATTTCTGTTCGTTTTGGGTTTCATTTATTTATCGATACTGATTTGTGGTAGTTTCACGCTTTGTAGATTATTTGATTTTATATTTGCTCATTTTTTGTTTAATGGAGTTCTTTGCTTTTCTTTGAAAAACTTATTTTTTGGAAAAAGTTTTTTTTAATTAATAACATTATAAAAAGCATGTAGATAGAGTTGTATAAGATGCAGTAATTTTTCGGGTTTAAAAAAAAAATCTTATTTGTCAATTGAATTGAGAATAATTCCTGAAAATTTTAAAATAAAATAATTTAATTTCCTCTCTCGGTTCAAAGTTACAATTGTCTCTTTGAACCAAATTTTTTTTTGCTTAACTCCTAAAGTGAGCACCTTTATAATATTGTGCTATATTTCCTAGAAAAAATCATAACAAAGAACGACCACTAGCTCATAGTAACTGATATATTAATTAATAGTAGCAGGCTTAGCTTTGCTGGCAATATTATCATTGGTAAATCTTTCTTGTGTATGGTGCCATATTTGACTTGCTTAGCTGCTCGATTCTCTGAGGGCTGTCTCTTACTGCTCAAACTAATAAAAGCCGTAGCCCTTTTCTTGTTTGTAATTTATCTTTGAAAATTATATAATCATTCTCCAAGAAAACGTCAGAGCAATTCGGGCTGTGTGAATCGATAGATCTGAAACTAATAATCCAGTGATTTAAATATAGTGTATCATCGGCACAAATTAAAGTTGTAAGCTTGTCACAAAATCGTCTGATATTTATAATTTAAAAAATCTTGATGAGAAAATGACTACCTTCCATAAAAAGCTAATTGATAGATATAAAATTTGTTTCCCAGTAAAAAGATTTAGAAGGTGCTCCAGTGATAAACCCTTTGTTAATCAAACTATAAAAACACTAGTTAAAACCAAATTGAAGCTTTTCAGAAATGGTAAACCGGATGAAGCTAATAAGCTGAGAAAATCAATCAAAACAGAAATTCGAAATCCGCTCGATCGTATGACAAAAATAAGGTCGAAGAATTGTTCGCTAATAAACCAAAAAATTAGTAATCCATGTTAAAAAGCTATGTGGCAGGAGGCTTGAGCAGCTTAACTGAAATCCATTCGAGTCCCTTGATGTTACTGCCAATAATCTAAACAGATTCCTCGCTTTATTTGTCCAGAACCTTCCAGCATTGTCTGATCAATTACCAACACGTGACCTTTCCTCTTCTTTCCCCCCTGTTTCCCCGTCTGAAATTGAAAGAAGAATTGGAAAACTAAGAAAAACAAGTGTTTGTCCTTTGCATATCCTGTTTCTCTTATTAGTGCTTTCAGTGACTTCCTTTCAAAGCCCTTGTCTGTCCTTTTTAACGATATTACCGAGTCTGGGTGAATTCCACCGATTTGGATACAGGGTTTCATAACCCCTTTGTAAAAGAAAAACGGAAAGCCTGGTTTTGAAGGCGTTCGTCCTATTACTCTTACTCCTATTTTCTCGAAACTTCATGAAGGATTCCTTGCAGATTGGCTAAAGGAAAAACTCCTACCTCTTACTGACTTGAGGCAATTCGAGAACATAAAATCCACTTCTACTGCCCTCTACCTCGTTTTTATTATCGACCATATCGGGAAAATACTCGAAAAGCCTAATTCCTGGCTAAACTTTATTTCTGTTGACCTTCAAAAACAATTTGACCTTGTTAACAGCAATATTTTAGTTGAGAAACGTGTCAGCGAATTCAGTATTGATTCCTTACTGGCTAAATTGGTTGCCTCCTTTTTATCGAATAGATCACAGGTTGTCAAATACAAGAATCATTATTCTAATCTTCTCCCGGTCCATAATAGCATACCCCAAGATACTCTCCTAGGTCCCCTCCTATTTAAGTCATGATTAACAGCCTCGCTAAGGAATTTCCTGACAGATGGAAATTTGTTGATGACCTAATGACTGTTGAAACTTTCTTCATAAATTTAAAAAGCAACCCTTTGAGCATCCTCAATAAAATTGGAAATGACGCCTCGGACTTAGATATGACAGTAAACCCCTCCAAGTCCATGATAATGCTAATTTGTTTTCTTAAATCCTCGCCCCGTTTTCTTTATCCTATCCCTCCTGAAATTTATGTGTCCTCCTTTAAATTACTTGGCGTCACCATTGCTTCTAATTTAAAGTGGGATATGCATGTTCAAGAAATCTTCCATAGAGGTAATGTGTCTATATCCCTCCTTAAGCTCATAAATAAATTTAGCGTACCTTCTTCCCATTCCTTATAGATTTACACGTCTTTTGTCCACCTACATCTCAAATATGCTTATCCAGTTTTGCACCCTGGTATCTCACGCGAAGAATCGGAAAAAATTGAATCTTTCCAAAAAAGAGCCTTGCGAATAATTTTCAAAAAGTCAAGGTGCCATAATCTCTGCTTCTAAGAAAAGCTAGTTTAGAAACGCAGAAGGGTTCTGTTGTGCCTCCGTTTAGCAAAAACATGCAATGACAAACTCTCACGGCAAGCATTTTCCCCAAGCGTCACTCCCACGGCCGCCTCGAGCAGTTTCTGAGCCCATCCCTATTTTGTCCCCCATTCGCTGCGTTACCGTCAATTATGAAAAATCTCTTCCCCTTCATTACAGACAACATGAATAAAATATCCCACTAGTTTCTCCCTTTTTTTATTGGATGATGGTGCTGCCTAGGTTTTTTGTATCTATTTGCTTGTTTTGCCCCCCCCCCCTCTCTTTTTTAGTGTTCCTTCTAATTTTTATATATATTTATATTTCGTTCTCTTTTTTGTGTTTATTCGCTTTCCTCCCCCCTCCCCTTTTATGCTCCTTTCATTTTTTTAACTTGTGTTTATTGTATTTTTTTTTAAGTTTTTAGTTAACTAAGGTCATAAAAGAACTAATAGAAGTACTGATGCTTGCTTGTCATCATGTCATTAACTTATTCTAGAGTGCAACCAATATCGTAGTTGGTAATTCTATTTTTCTTATTTACTGGTTGCATTTCAAAACATTACAACGAAGAATATTATTGTTTAAATCAAATATGAATAAATCAGCAATTTCACAGGCCGATATTAACTTATTGGATAGTTTATTTTCATCTTAAGTTCAAAGATGTATTCAATTTCATTTCAAAAAAAAAACTGTCATATTTCAATGTCGTACTCGGGGTTATCCTTAACGTGAGGGGAAATGCCCCTCCCCCTTAATCTTCCACTTCTTTTGCTAAAGCTTTAATGTTTGTATAACAATGCTTCGAGAATAAGGACTCATTTAGGCAAATGATCGTTACACAAGGCTCAAGGATTTTCTTAAATACGAGGGACGGTGGCATCACATCAAACCTTCGTTTTCTACGTTTAAATTTGAATCTTTGTAATTACTAATACTAATACTGACAACAGTGCCAACAAAAATGCATTGTTACCTTTTTAGCAATGTTGCAATATTTAGAAAAACTGACTATCCTCACTAAAAACCTATTTTCTCAATAAGAAGGGAGTTGTCACCCCCTCACTATCCATATTATACGATTAGTTTATAGTAGTAGAGAGGGGTCAGGAGGTCCGAACGGGGCACCAAATATGGGCATAGAATACGGACGGGGCTCCATATATGGGCATAGAGTCATTAGGGAGAATACGTGGCTAATGGGGTCAATGACCTCTTTTTCCAAGGTCGATTTATTTGATGTTTCTATGTGTAATAACTCCGGTGCGAAGGTTGCACATGCGCATTGACTTCTAACGGGAATAATGTTATTGATCTAGGACTCGAGGGGGAAATGAATTTCCGAGAAATTGATTGCGTAATCGATCGTGAATGTCATTGTGTCCAGAAATAGTATTTGTTGTTTTTTTGGTCATGTACATGCTCGAGGCGAATGTCATGGTGTCCAGAAATAGTATTTGTTGTTGTTGTTCAAGCCAAATGTTATAACTTTCCCGGAAACAGTTTGATCACGGGTTTCCTTCTCAGCCAATCAGCAAGTCGGATACATCCTCCTTCTCAGCCAATCAGAGGCCTGCTTACATATGGTTTCCCCGTTACATAACAATTCGCCATTGAGATTTCGTATATAACGGGCATGCAATGTGATTCAATTATGTGTTGTTCGATTTATTTGATGTTTTTCTCGGATGTCAACATCAAATTATGGATGTTTTATGGTTTTTGTCAGTGAGAATTTGAAAAACAGGAATTTGTCACATTTATGGATGTCAACAGCAATTCATGTCTGTTTTATGGTTTTCTCAGTGAGAATTTGAAAAAACAGGGACTTTCTCACTGAGAAAACCATAAACCACGTGGTGCTGTCACGAGTCAGAACACCTGTGCTGTCGACCTCAATTCACCTATCGTGAATCAATAATTCCCCTTAGAAACAACAAATTAATTTCCCCTTTCTTGACAGATCAATCAATCAATGACATCATCTGTCAGACTTTAAAAATTTTCGCCTAGAAACATTTCTCCAGGAATAGATCCAAATCATTAATGTCTTTGCCTCGGGAACAGTTCTACTGGTCGAACTCCAAAGGATATTAATAACCAAAGGCCATGGAAACAATTAGGCAAGAAACATCTTAGCGATGAATTGTTTTAGCGCGCGAAAAGGTTTCATATTAATTTGAAATGCGTTAGCGCAGAGATGCCAATAACAAAGGAACACGCTGAATTTACGTTTAGGGATTATTTGGGCGAAACCGTTTTAGACAGGTTATGGAACTATTTCGGCGAAACAGATAGAGACATTTTAAAAGAAGATTTTTGAAGAGATTTTAGAAGAGAATTTAATGGTGAAACTCTGTGGTCGTTATAATACACAAGTTTCATTTGAACAGTGTTGTGAGGTCCTCTAACCCAACCCCAAAGGGTTCCAATCCTCCTACCCCAACCCCGAAGGAAGCCTCCGGTCCTCAAAGCCCCCCCAACCCCCCCAGGGCCCCCGGCGCCCCCAAAGGCCCACCCAGACCCCCAAAGGCCATCCCCAGGCCCCAAATGTCCCCCAGGCTCCCAACTGTCCCCCCGGACACTCAAAGGCCCCCCAAGCTCCCAAAGGGCCACCGACGCCCCAAAGGCCCACCCAGACCCCCAAATGCCATCCCCGGGCCCCCCAAAGGCACATCGACCTCCCAAAGAACCAACGGGGTCCCAAAGGCCCTCCACCGGTCCCCAAATGTCCCCCAGGCACCCAAAGACCCACCCGGCACCCCCAAGGCCTACCCCTCCCCCCACATGCCATCCCCCGCCCCCCCAAGCCCAGCCCCCGGTCCCCCAAGGTCCCCCCGAGCTCCCAAAGGACCACCGACCCTCAAGAGACCCACACACCCTCAAAGGCTCTCCCCGAGCACCCGTCTTTCGTTGATGTGTGTTGTCTGAAACCTATGATTTGGGATGTGTAGTTTGCTACTTCAGGCTTTTCTGAGCTAAGGTTTCCTAGTATTTCCTAGGTGAATGGTGTCTGAAACCAATAGTTTGGGATGAGTAGTTTGCTATTTCAGGCTTTTATGAGCTAGGTTTCTTAGCCTTTCGTTGGTGTGTGTTGACTGAAACTTATGATTTGGGATATGTAGTTTGCTATTTTTGACTTTTCTTAGATGGATTTATTAGTCTTTAATAGGTGTGTGTTGTCTGAAACATATGATTTGTGATGTGTAGTTTTATATTTTATAATTTTCTGAGATGGATTTCTTAGACTTTCATAGGTATGCGTTGTCAGAAAATTATGATTTAGGATGTATAGTTTGCTATTTCAGTCTTTTCTGAGCTAATGTTTTCTAGTATTTCTTAGGTGAATGTTGACTGAAACCTATAGTTTGTGATGAGTAGTTTGCTATTTTTGACTTTTCTTATCTAGGTTTCTTAGTCTTTCTTTGGTGTGTGTTGACTGAAACCGATGATTTGGCATATGTAGTTTGCTATTTTTGACTTTTCTGAGCTGGATTTCTTAGTCTTTCATAGGCGTGTGTTTTATGAAACCTATGATTTGGGATGGGTGGATTGCTACTTTTGACTTTTCTGAGCTGGATTTCTTAGCCTTTCATAGGTGTTTGTTGTCTGAAACCTATAGTTTGGGATGACTAGTTTGCTATTTTTGACTTCTTAGTTTGCTTCTAGTTTGCTATTCTAGATTTCTTAGCCTATCATATGTGTGTCCTTTCAGAAAATTATGATTTGGGAGGTGTAGTTTGCTTTTTGGACTTTTCAGAGCTAGGATTCTTAGTCACTCATAGGTGTTTGTTGTCTGAAACTTCGAGTTTGGGATGAGGAGTTGGCTATTTCAGACTTTTCTGAGCTAAGGTTTCTTAGTATTTCGTAGGTGAATGCTGTCTGAAACTTATGATTTGGGATATGTAAATTACTATTTCGGGCTTTTCTGAGTTGGATTTCTTAGTCTTTCATAGGTGTGTAGTGTCTGAAACCCATGATTTGGGATGTGTAGTTTGCTATTTTCGACTTTTCTGAGCTAGGTTTCTTAGCCTTTAATAGGTATGCGTTGTCAGAACATTATGATTTGGGATGTGTAGTTTGCTATTTCAGGCTTTTCTGAGCTAAGGTTTTCTAGTATTTCGTAGGTGAATGTTGTCTGAAACCAATAGTTTGGGGTGTGTAATTTGCTATTTCCGACTTTTCATAACCGGATTTCTTAGTCTTTCGTAGGTGTGTGGTGTCTGAAACCTATGATTTGGGATGTGTGGGTTACTATTTCAGGCTTTTCTGAGTTGGATTTCTTAGTCTTTCATAGGTGTGTAGTGTCTGAAACCTATGATTTGGGGTGGATGGATTGCTACTTTTGACTTTTCTGAGCTGGATTTCTTAGCCTTTCATAGGTGTTTGTTGTCTGAAACATATAGTTCGGGATGACTAGTTTGCTATTTTTGACTTTTCTGAGCTAGGTTTCTTAGCCGTTCATAGGTGAGTGTTGTCTGAAACCTATGATTTGGGATATGTAATTTGCTATTTCTGACTTTTCATAACCGGATTTCTTAGTCTTACGTAGGTGTGTGATGTCTGAAACCTATGATTTGGGGGTGTGTGGGTTGATATTTTTTGACTTTTCTGAGCAGGATTTCATAGCCATTCGTAGGTGTGTGTTGACTGAAACCTATGATTTGGGATGGTTAATTTGCTATTTTTGACTTTTCTAAGCTAGATTTCTTAGCCTTTCATAGGTGTGTCCTTTCAGAAAATTATGATTTGGGTAAGCACACAAAAACTTACACATGCACACGAAAACTTACATGCACACAAAAACTTAAATACACACAAAAACTTACACACACACACACACACACAAACTTACACACACAAACACAAGAAAACTCACACACACACGCCAAAACTTACACACACACAAAAACTTACACACACACACACACACACACAAAAACTTACACATGAACACAAAAAACTCACACACACACGCACAAAAACTTACACACACACACACATCACAAAACTTACACATACACACACGAAAACTTACACACACACTCCAAAACTTACACACACACAAAAACTTACACATGCACACTAAAACTTACACACACACACACACGAAAACTTACACACACACCCCCAAACTAAAACACACACACACACACACAAACTTACACATACACACACACACACACAAAAACTAAAACAAGCACACTAAAACTTACACACACAAAAATTTACACACATACACACACACACACAACACTTACACACACACACACACACACGAAAAATCAAACACACACACGCAAAAAATAACACACACAAAAAAAATTAAAAACAAAAACACAAACAAAAATAAAAAAAAACTAACACAGGAACACAAAAAAAAACTCACACACACACACGCAAAAACTTACACACACACAAAAACTTACACACACAACCACACACATACAAAAAAACTTACACATGAACACAAAAACTCACACACACACACGCACAAAAACTTACACACACACACACACATACACAAAAAAAAAAAAAAAAAACACGAAAAAAAAAACACACACGCCAAAACAAACACACACAAAAACAAAAAAACAAACACACACACACAAAAAAACATACACACACACACACACAAAAACTTACAAACACAAAAACTAACACACACACACACACACACACACACAAACTTACACAAACACAAAAAAAACTTATATCCACACTCAATATCTTAGACACAAAAAAACTAACACACACACACAAAAACTTACACACACTCACAAACACTTACACACCCACACACAAAAACTAACACACACACACACGAACACTTACACACACACGACAAAACTAACACAAACACACACAAAAACTTACACACACACAC
>NC_142797.1:34765643-34913143 GCF_049724085.1 Artemia sp. Qi Xiang Cuo
CCAAACTATAGGTTTCAGGCAACAAGCACCTATGAAAGGCTAAGAAATCCAGCTCAGAAAAGTCAAAAGTAGCAATCCACCCATCCCAAATCATAGGTTTCATAGAACACACGCCTATGAAAGACTAAGAAATCCAGCTCAGAAAAGTCAAAAATAGCAAACTACATATCCCAAATCATCGGTTTCAGTCAACACACACCAACGAAAGACTAAGAAACCTAGCTCAGAAAAGTAAAAAATAGCAAACTATTCATCCCAAACTATTGGTTTCAGACAACATTCACCTACGAAATACTAGAAAACCTTAGCTCAGAAAAGCATGAAATAGCAAACTATACATCCCAAATCATAATTTTCTGACAACGCATACCTATGAAAGGCTAATAAATCCAGCTCAGAAAAGTCGAAAATAGCAAACTACACATCCCAAATCATAGGTTTCAGACACCACACACCTATGAAAGACTAAGAAATCCAACTCAGAAAAGTCAAAAATAGCAAACTACATATCCCAAATCATAAGTTTCACTCAACACACACCAACGTAAGGCTAAGAAACCTAGCTCATAAAAGCCTGAAATAGCAAACTTCTCATCCCAAACTATTGGTTTCAGACAACATTCACCTAGGAAATACTAGGAAACCTTAGCTCAGAAAAGCCTGAAGTAGCAAACTACACATCCCAAATCATAGGTTTCAGACAACACACATCAACGAAAGACGGGTGCTCGGGGAGAGCCTTTGAGGGTCTGTGGGTCCCTTGAGGGGCGGTGGTCCTTGGGGAGCTCGGGGGGGACCTTTGGGGACCGAGGGTGGGGCGTGGGGGGGCCGGGGATGGCATTGGGGGGTCTGGGTAGGCCTTTGGGGCGCCGGGAGGGTCTTTGGGTGCCTGGGGGACATTTTGCGACCGATGGAGGGCCTTTGGGACCCCGTTGGTCCTTTGGGAGCTCGATGTGCCTTTGGGGGGCCCGGGGATGGCATTTGGGGGTCTGGGTGGGCCTTTGGGGCGCCGGTGGCCCTTTGGGAGCTTGGGGGGCCTTTGAGTGTCCGGGGGGACAGTTGGGAGCCTGGGGGACATTTGGGGCCTGGGGATGGCCTTTGGGGGTCTGGGTGGGCCTTTGGGGGCGCCGGTGGCCCTTTGGGGGTTTGGGGGGCTTTGAGGACCGGAGGCTTCCTTCGGGGTTGGGGTAGGAGGATTGGAACCCTTTGGGGTTGGGTTAGAGGACCTCACAACACTGTTCAAATGAAACTTGTGTATTATAACGACCACAGAGTTTCACCATTAAATTCTCTTCTAAAATCTCTTCAAAAATCTTCTTTTAAAATGTCTCTATCTGTTTCGCCGAAATAGTTCCATAACCTGTCTAAAACGGTTTCGCCCAAATAATCCCTAAACGTAAATTCAGCGTGTTCCTTTGTTATTGGCATCTCTGCGCTAACGCATTTCAAATTAATATGAAACCTTTTAGATCGCTAAAACAATTCATCTCTAAGATGTTTCTTGAATAATTGTTTACATGGCCTTTTGTTATTAATATCCTTTGGAGTTATACCAGTATAACTGTTCACGAGTCAATGACTTTAATTATTTGGATCTAGTACTGGAGAAATGTTTCTAGGCGAAAATTTTTAAAGTCTGACAGATGATGTCATTGATTGATTGATCTGTCAAGAAAGGGGAAATTAATTTGTTGTTTCTAAGGGGAATTATTGATTCACGATAGGTGAATTGAGGTCGACAGCACAGGTGTTCTGACTCGTGACAGCACCACGTGGTTTATGGTTTTCTCAGTGAGAAAGTTCCTGTTTTTTCAAATTCTCACTGAGAAAACCATAAAACAGACATGAATTGCTGTTGACATCCATAAATGTGACAAATTCCTGTTTTTCAAATTCTCACTGACAAAAACCATAAAACATCCATAATTTGATGTTGACATCCGAGAAAAACATCAAATAAATCGAACAACACATAATTGAATCACATTGCATGCCCGTTATATACGAAATCTCAATGGCGAATTGTTATGTAACGGGGAAACCATATGTAAGCAGGCCTCTGATTGGCTGAGAAGGAGGATGTATCTAACTCGCTGATTGGCTGAAAAGGAAACACGTGATCTAACTGTTTCCGGGAATGTCATAACATTTGGTTTGAACAACAACATCAAATACTATTTCTTGACACCATGACATTCTCCTCGAGCATGTACATGACCAAAACAACAACAAATACTATTTCTGGACACCATGACATTCACGATCGATTACGCAATCAATTTCTCGGAAATTCACTTCCCCCTCGAGTCCTAGATCAATAACATTGTTCCCTTTAGAATTCAATGCGCATGTGCAACCTTCGCCCCGGAGTTATTACACATAGAAACATCAAATAAATCGACCTTGGAAAAAGAGGTCATTGACCCCATTAGCCACGTATTCTCCCTAATGACTCTATGCCCATATATGGAGCCCCGTCCGTATTCTATGCCCATATTTGGTGCCCCGTTCGGACCTCCTGACCCCTCTCTACTGTTTATATAGCCTATATTCCTCCTAATAAATGGAGGTCACGGGTTAAATCCACTTCCATGTTTATTTCATTGATCTTTCCTGAAAAGTTTGAAAATTAGAGCCTGAAAATGCAACTTTTGCGTCTTTAGGGCATCCCCCCTGAAAGAAGTGCATTAGAAAATAAAATTCCGTTTGAGTGGGCCTTCTCGCAATATTCAATGACTACTCGTTTGATAAGATTGTTCCTGGGAGGAAAATCAATAAAAACGCACCTGCATCCACCTTTCTGTGGAAATAACAAAGAAAATTTGCATTTCTGTTGGTATAGTTACTAGCTTGAAACCTCCGCCATCGTATTCCCATACACTTTGAATTTGAAGGTTTAATTTTCATCAAGACCGTGCCGTTTTTAGAGGTGCTTTTCCCTATTTTTAGAAATTATGCGATTGTTTTTAGGTCGTACCTTTAGATATGTAAATTACAAATAAATTAATTTTACGTATTTGGAATCAGCATAAAAAGCAGTCTTTATGTGTATGTATTGTTATTAAAATTCTGTTTTGATGCTTCAGTTCCTTCTTTACATTGAAAGGCTATTCTTCAAGGGTTGCCCTTTAATTATGAGCTGGTTTTGGAATTAGTTAGTTTTTTCTGAACTTGCTTGCAGCTTTGAATTGAAAAGAAATATGGGCATTTCTATATATCTTGCCAGTATGAGTAGCTTTTTTGCTTTGATCTCAGTTCTCTGAGGCCAAGGCACCTGAGACCAGAGAAGAAAAGGGCTAAAGCTCCTGGAACCCGAGAATCGAGAACTCATGCCAAAGAAATGAAGTTTGAGATGGAAGTGTTACTAATTTTTATACCTGTGTTTGTGACTTGTTGTTTTATTTTTGACCGCTCATAGCCAGCACTTATTAATTAATGAAAAATTAAAATTGATTGAGTTAGAGTTGCTATGTTTTTCTTCTATAGTTAAAAGAAATAAAAAAAATGACAAATTTACGAATTCCGTTTTGTAGGTGTCTGCCGTACTAGCTGATGATCCTATAATGCTAACAATTAAGCCAGGTGAACACGGGTCAACATATGGAGGGAATCCTCTAGCTAGTCGTGTTGCAATTGCCGCTTTAGAAGTTCTAAGGGTAAGTAGTTCATGATCTGTCTCTATGAGCTGTTTACTTGCCAAGTCAGCTAATCCTGCCCAACAAGACGTCGAGAAAAGTGGAAAGAAATTGACATTTCTGGCTTTGATTTTATTGCACCATCATCTTGTTAAAATATTTGGTTTTTAATTCTCTTATTAGTTTAAGTATAAAAATAAGTAAATTTAAAAAATTATTTGGTGGTTGAAATTTTTCTTGGGGGAGAAGGAAGGCGTTAACCTTTGTTATTAGTGCATTTCTTTTTTAAATACAAGGTTAAGAGTTAGTCAATTGCTTTGGTGATTAAATCGAAGTGAGTGAAAAATAGAGTTTATAGACTTGCCTTGTGGACGGTTCATGTAACGGTGTGTATTTAAGCAGTTTCGATTTGCTGCAATTTTTTTTTGTCAAGTTATCTACTATTAAAATGATTATTCGATGAATAAAATAATCGGTCAAGTTAGAAGATGTTTAATAAAGGCTTCTGCCAAAAACGCACGTTAGTTCTTTCTTAGAAAATATTTCGCTCTATTTTAATTGGATACTGTATCTATTTACTTGTGACTTTCTTCTTATTCATGGTCATGGCTAGATGGAAAATTGTATTGCTTTCAGAAAGAATATTATTGTCAGAGACAAACATGATATTCATGATTGAACAATTGGATATATCCAGGAATAGAGTAGTTAGGCTTCTTGAAAAACACATCTATAAAAATGAGTCTAAGTGAGTATGCACGACAATCCGGTGTTCTGCTTCGTGTTTCAGGTCTGTCCAAACAATAACATGAGAAGAATTAAATAAAAAGGAGACAAAGGCAAGAAAAGGGAGAAGAAATGAAATATTTACGAATGACTGTTTAAAATTGGCATACCGCTTTGAAATGAGTTATTCAATTTTCTTTTTTTATTGACTTAAAAATTCGCAAATGTTTGCATTTTGGACTGTATCCTAAACCTTAACCTAACTATGCTAATGGCAAGTGTACTGAGGGTTTAATGTTAAAACGATTCCACAAAGATTAACTATCGAAACATGAGCTCGCGAAGTCACTAATTATAATGAAAAGTCGTATTATTGGCTATTTTTATGAAGATTTAGCTTGTTATAAGCTCGTGTTATTTTTAACAGGTAAATTGAGCTTGCTCTAAAAATGAAATTCATTATTAACAGTGCTTCTACTATCCCTGAATTTTTTCCACTTTCCGTTTTTGCGTGGATTTCCCTGAAAGAAAAATGGGTTCCCTGAAATCTCCCAGAAATTTAACGGATAAAAAATGTTTTCATTTTGATGTCCTTGGTACTTTAACTTTTGGATATTTATGAACATTAATTTTTGAGATTTCAGAGAACCGAAATTTTATTCGTGAAAATTGGGGGAAATCCATGAGAACTTTGGAGATAATAGACGCACCAACCGGTATGCATAAGCTAAAATGAAAATAATTCACATTTTGACCGACTTTGATTTCTTTTGCAGGATGAGAAACTTGCTGAAAATTCAAGCAAAATGGGAGATATACTTAGAGGAGAACTGAGTGCATTGCCCAAGGACATTGTGAAGCTAGTTCGTGGCAAAGGACTATTAAATGCCATCGTTATTGCTCCACGTAAGATGAATTTCTAATTATTATGAGCAAATGAACCAACAAATCTTCATTGATTGCGTTTAAAAAAAATGATTGGGGATTGGAGGGGCTAGACGAATGCTTTTGCCCTGAAATCGTCTTATTAAAAATTACAGTTTTTAAAGGCTTTTCTGGTATTTTTGAAAGATGTGTGGAGGATCCTAGACTCTTTCCCAAATGTCGTCTCTGTTCGCAGATGCGTAGCATGCCAATTTCTGGTACAGCACAAGGTGAATGAATTTTAATGAATTTCAACGTCTCTTGATTTTGCCACAAAAATTTAAAGGACTTTATATCATACATTTAACTTGACATGTCTAATAGATGGACAGATAGGCTACTGAGCCAAAAAGACCTATGTCAGGTCGCTCAATAACACAACATAATAAAGTCTAGATGGGCTAAATTAATCCATACAAGGTCAGTTACTCAATTGCTGGAAAAATTTTACCGACTGGTATACCGTATTTATTATAATAAATACGGGTACACAGGTTGAAACAAGAGTGACGCATGGCAAAATGCATGGGAATTACATAATTTGGGCTATATATTTACACATTAAAGAGGGGTTGGGGGTAAAGTATAACCATTCGGTATTCGGTTGTGAATATATAAAGTCATCGCTCCCTTGTCGTACGGCATTTTGAACTTGACCTAATTCCAGTTAGGTGAAAACTTTACCTTAGTTTGGTGTTGTTTTTTTTTCATCTTTTATAATTTTTTTCAAATTTTATGCGTTCTTCAGGCTAGGAACTCCTCAGGGTGGCTGAGATTCCTGAGCTTCTCGCATTCTCCCAAAGTTTGTGCATACAAGATATTGAAAAATATCTTGAGAAAAATATCCCTTCTGGGACGCCTTAGTCTTCCATATTCACAAGCTCTGCGATTTTTAGTTAGGGCTCAATAGTTTTTAGACTGGCCGCAGGGAGACAAGAGATGAAGTTAATCTATAACCTTTTTTTCGGAGCTTTATTTCTTTTTTGCTCTGAGATGGAGAAACTTATTTTTGTTAATTATCAATTTTTTTTCAATTAAGGAGCCAAAATTCATCCCTCTGACAAATGTTGCGTCGTGTGTCTTGTTGTTGAAAACTCCGGAGGGTAGGAGGAGGTATAAAGAATTAGAAGTACGAGTTTATTTACGAATTTGTGCTCGAAGGAAAAAGCTGTGGCAGAATACCATTGTTCTAAATGATGACAGTGTTAAGGAGCAAGGACGACTCTCATCTTTTATTTTTAACAGAGTCAATCAAGGACGCTCAATGTTTTGAGCAAGAGCACAACTACTCTCAGGGGTGAAAAAATCAGATAAAGTGCAAGCTATATAATTATACGAAAAAAATTGTACCTGTTTAAACTTTTAGTTTAGACCTGGAAGAATGGAATGACATCCATCCTGCATGTCCTGTGGTATCGCAGTGGGTTTGGCCTTAGGTTGGTAATACGGGACCCAGAGATCGAACCTTGCTGTAGCAACACACTGCAGGGCCAACGCAGGGGCCTCAGTAGTCAAGAAGCACCGTTAATCCGATTACATTACATTATTCCATCCTACATTTCCTCGCTGTTTGTTCTGAAAATATGTTGTCAAATTGTAAACACTAAAAGATTAGTCTGAACAATAGAGTGAGAAGACAAATGAAAAGAGACAGAAAATGGACTGATGAATAATTTGTAATAGAGATAGTGTTACTATAGTCCAAATTTTTAGTCTACATCTGAAGTTTTTCAACGAGAAAGAAGACGGAAAGAAAGAAGTAAAGAAAGCATCATCTTAAGCAAAAAAAACGATTAAAATAACTTACATCTAAACAAATAATCTTTTATTGCCTGAAGGCGCTGAATGTGCAACTTTAAAAGCTCTTCAAAGCAACAAGACCGTAATATCATTACGATGTATCATGTATCGTATCAAATATGACCCGAGTGAATTTGAATTTAGTTGTGTGTAATTCCAATCAACAGACTTTTGTAGCTAGAAGTACTGAAAAACAGCAGAATAAGCTTTTATATGCATAGAATCAATATGATATTCTGTGCCACGTTCTTTTCTCCATAGTTAATGCAAGGTATACTTAATGCACCGTTCTTATATTGAGTAGTCCTGGTTTCATCCTGCATTTTCGCTATAAAACTTTGTTTGTTTTGATGTGTGTGTTTTTTTTGTTTTGTTTTTCTAGAGTTTTTATTTAACTCTTTCGGCTTAAATGTGAGGTAAAGTCATATTCTCAAATATTTTATCAATATTTCATCCACTTCCTGCAGTATGATTAAGCGGAAGTTTTGCATACTTGTTTGATTTCTACTAAAAAGTACATAACATTGGTACTTCCCCCTCTACGACCTTGACAACTTTACTGTTTCAACAGAAACCTAAATATGTAGCACCTCCAACCAGCCAATTCTGCTGCTAACTTTGTAGCAAAAAGGTAGCCATGTTGCACCTTGTTTGAGCTGGAAGTGTTCACTGAGCTGGAATATTCAGCGGGTGTTGTTGCTTGCAGAAAGTGCGCTCATCATCACTCCGACACCTTTCAAAATATGTACTAGTATGAAATAGTGGTTGAAAAATATAGGATATTCTTAGAAATTGCATATGTTGACATTTAAATAAGAAAGAAAATTCTAGAGATTCAACTTTTTTGTATTTTTGGTAGCTTATAGAACATAGTTTAATTGTATTGTAAGAAGAATTCAATGATATTCTCGAAATTCAATATAAATTTGGGGAAAGATCTCAAAAAGCGCAAAGATAGGAGAGAGATATTGATAATGGGTAACATATTTGGTTTTAGAGGTTACATTTCAAGGTTAGGGAAAAACACTTGTCTAAGGGGTTTTCTCCTATCGTAGTTTTAGAACTGACATATATTTTCATAAAGTTTGTGAAATGTTTGTCCAGTATTTGTTCACTGAGACGTAGGCAAGGCTCGGATTGAAGGGCTCCAACTGATCTTTGAGGAGGGTTTTACTCTAAAACCTATCAAATATTGAGAGAAGAAAAAGCCTTTCAAAGCTTCTAATAATACTGGAAGTTTCAAACTGCGATTGTTCCTATGTAAAGCATTGCTTGAGTATAAAAAAGAAAACAAAATTGTTCTTTCATATAGGGGTTGATATTTGAGGGATGTAGAGTTGATCAGGAGGGCTTCCAAGCATTGTCTCTTAAACTTATAAAATCTTTTGCATTTTTGTGAGTAGGATTAACAGTTCAAAAAGATTCGAAGGATTATTTAGGCTGGTATTGGTGCTCTTTTTTGAACCTGCAGTTTCACACAATGCAGTAGAAGAAAAAAAATACAAGAAAAAGCACGGAAACACCCAAAATATTAGTCAAACTGATTTGTTTACCTGAGCATTTTCACGTTGCTTCTTCTTCTACAATTTTTTCTGCACAGTGGTTGCTTTAATTGTGCACTTGTGTCTTTTTTTTGACAAAAGCAATTAAGCATATTTGAGCTAGTGGTCTTTAGTACTCCCCTTTTTTATTAAATCATCATGGAACTGTTCGATTTTTAAAACTATGTTCTACATCGTCAGATAGTAGTAAATATAGGTCTCATCCGATTATTGGTAGTGTTCCATGGTGCCAAGGTAAATGATTATTTCTTGCCTAAGTCTGGACCTGAAGAAGTGATAATGCAGGGTTCTTCACGTAGAGTTTTGCCATAATCAAAGGTTAAAGATCACCATGTTCTAAATTACTGTGTAAGAGTGTAGTCTTTTGGGTTTTGCATTGGATTATTTCTGTTTATGGTTGTGCATGTTTTTGTTTTTGTTTTTTGCCTCTTTCAAGGTTGTAAAGTTCAGCTAAGTTTCCAAAAGTCAGTTTTTGGAAATGGAATTTGATATACTGTAAAGTGGACTTGTGTTGCAAGTGTGCAGGTTTCACAAATATGAAGTGTGGAGTGAGATTTAGCCAAACGAAATATTATTTGGGTGTCAAGATGTTACAGCTGTCGTTTTTTACAGAAGCCATGACTGATATAAATCAAGACGGATAGGTTACAGTGCCCCTTCTTATATTAAATATAATTTATAAGCGCTAGGCAACGTGGAACACTGTTAATAAACATATATTTCAGATGTATAAAGGCCATCTTCGAAAAAGAATATTGTGTAGAATTAATAAAAATAAAAGAAAATGAATAATACAATGAAGTAATTCTAATAATATGCTGACAAATCGTGGAACTGTATCGGAGCTAAGCGGGCCCATACTTTGCCATGTGGATTAACTTCACTTAAAGCAAAAACAAGAATATATATGGTTGATTTTTGTTGTTTTTTTAGTCTAAGTTTTCAGTTCAATGTTGTGCGCTAATCGAGTTCGCACTGAAACCTGTAGAAATATTAAATTATGTTCTAGCTCTTAAACTTTATAATTATGTTAATATTTTTCCCTATTGAAATAAAAATTTAGGTTAACGGAATATCGATTTTGTTTGTGTATCTAAAGTGAATCCTTTAAAAGTAGTAGCCTAAAACTGTTTAAAAATACGATTGTTCGAAAAATTGTTAACGGCCTGTCACTAAAAGAGATTATAAATATATCATTTCCAGCGCAGTTGTACATTTTTCTCCTCCATCTAACTCTGTTCAAAATCTTGCTCTTTTTATATGACCTCTTCAATTCCATTCAAGGACTTCCTTTTTTTAATTACTGGCTGAACGATTACTCGGAAAATTGAAAGGAATTCTATCATGTTGAACAATAATTATTATTATTCAGAATGTATCTATACCAACGAAATGTTGCTTGGAAGTTAAAAACCTTGTGTAATTGTTGATTGTATTGCTATTTAAGGTGATATAAAGACAGGGATTTTGATTCAGGTAACCTGAGCAAATTAGTAGTTAAATTGGAAGGGACGGAACATAAGGCAAGTAGAAGGATTGGGGAGCAAAGGAAATATATTTTGTAGATTTTTTGAAAACTTGTTGCCATCGTGGAAGGGTTCCCCTCTAGCGGAAGGGCGCCATGCAAAAAGGCTAGGCAAATGTTGAGTTTGAGCAATCGGTTCTAGAATGCCCGAAAATCGAATCTGTTAATTATTTACTGCTCATATTTTAATTTTTTTTTTTATATGGCAAGGTTTTCAAACTTATTCGTCTCTAAGTGTAAGTGGCACTTAAATAAAATTATAAATGTTGGAAACTAAAGAAGTTAGTACCATTGAGAGGAGAGACGGTGCGATTTAAAAAAAAAATGTTGTTACAGGATAATGCTATGAATATTAAGAAATAAATTAACAAAAGAATCATAGGATTCCTTTGTTATTTTCTCCGATAAAAAATTATGTCTATAAGTCCTATCAAGTATATGTACGGAACCAGTTTTCTAGTTACAGTGTTATGGAATGCTGCTAATTTTTATCAATCTGTATAAATTTTTGGTGAATGATTTTTACAATGGTATATATAATATTTTTGTTTCTCCAGAGTACGATGCCTGGGAAGTATGTCTACGACTCCGCGATAATGGACTTTTGGCAAAGCCTACCCATGGTGACATCATTCGTTTCGCACCACCCTTGTGCATTAACGAAGCAGAAATGCGTGACTGCATAGAAATTATTAGAAATACAATTCTATCTTTCGTCAAATAGGCTAGTTTCAACCCTATATCTAGGATCAAATAAATGTGCATTAACTGGTGTGTTTATTTTAATATTTCTTTTTATTGTTTTTTTTTTTTTTTTTTTTTTAGTGTACTATTTTGCAATGACATAACAAGTGTGAAATACAGGCTCTGATTTCTTTCGGTTTTTAAATTTTTTAAATTTTATGATTATGTTTCTGGTAAACTTAAAATAAATTTTCCCTTCGTTATCTTAAGTGAAGTTAATCAAATTAGCTGCGAAATGACCTTTCTTGTAATGATTTAATCTTGAAGACTATTTATTGCTGATTTGATTAGTCAGATACGAAGTTTTTTTGGATTGCTTCTTCTATTTTGTATAAGAACATAAAACTGAAAGTACCACAGCTACCTCTATTTATTGAGAAAGTTGAAAAGTTCATTCGGGTGCTTTGAATCTTGTGTTGCTTTTAATCTCGTGAAGAAGAAACTCATGAATAAGAGACTTTATAAGCTATACCGAAATCTTGAAGTACTATTTTAGTTAAGTTCTAAAGTATCAGTATGTGCTCTTCGTCTTGTGCTAACTTTTCTTTTGTCATCTCTATGTAACGTCTGTGAATAACCATACATGTACCTAGGGACGGTTTGGGACATTTTGCAAGATTGTTAAGAATGGCCTGCTTCGAAAGTAGAAAATGTGGGGCCTAAAAATGGACTCTTTCAAGCGTCTAGCTAGCACCTCTTCTATATTGTTTTTTCATTATCTCCCTAAACAATAAACTTGTGTTGCATCTTTCTATCTAACTATCGTGATATTTGTAAGTGTGTTCTGTTTCAATTTTATCAGTTATTGCCTCTTACAACTTGAGAATAAGTTAAAACACGGTCATATTTTAATAAAGTTCAGTTTAGTTATTTACCCTTTCCCAGTATTATTTTTTACCGTCCATTTTATGTTTTTTTTTATTATTATTTGTTTGGTTTTTTCGATACTATTCAAAACATTGTGGATGCAAGCTGTGATAGTTTCTTTATTCTTTGGTTTTTGACTTTTTTTTAAGGATTAATCAAAGACAGTATAAGAGAAATGTGTAAAGAACAAACATAATGTGTGTGCCTTGAACAAATATACTTAGAGCGCTTCCTTGAATACGTTACTCGTACAATATCTTGGTCTCTTCTATCTTAGATTGGAACGTTAAGGATTTTCTTATCCATGAAACTATGCCAGTTATGTTGACATTGGCAAACAGATTGTATCCATTCTTCTTAAATTCGAATTACCGTATTCTTTTCGTTTAATATTGATTATGTGCCAAAAAATGTATTTTCCGTCAGGTTAGAAACTTCTCTTTCTGAAAGTCAAAAGTTTTTGGCCCGACTGTTAGAAACAATTGTGATTTAAAACTAAAGTGCCATTTGATAAAGACATCCTGGTGAAAAATCAGCTATCTAAGTGTTTTTCTAATTTTGCTACGGAATCTGTGACATTTTTTTTCTTCTTTTAAGTTGTACCTAATTAACATAAAACCCATATACATTCCAAGTCTCATGGACTTTATTCGTCCTGTTTTTACCTTAAAAATCTTTTGAACTTATTAGTACCTTAGGTTATTAGTGCGAGCATTTTATTTGTTTACCTGGTTCCGCAGCTAAATATCCTAGGCAATTCAATCTTGAAAAAATCACAGTGACATATTTCAAACAATATCATAGCTACAAGAATTAAGCTTCGTCGGCTCTAAGACGACCCTAGCATCATTATATCAACTTTCTTCTATCAGTCACACATATTTTTCCTCTTTTTTTATCATGATTCTTGGCAGTTAGATAATTACCAGCCGTATAGGAGATCATCCCTCACAATAGACAAAAATTATTAAGGATTAATACATAAAGATCACAGTGGTATTGCACTTACGTTCTGTAAAAGGTGGTGAGAACCCTGAAGAAAAAAAAATGGAGCTGTTATTGAGATCTGGATCTAAAGTTATCAACCCTTTTACTCCATACCGGTGCCTAAACTAAGAATATTACGAACAAACTATAGGAAATACATTGCAATCGAAGTAACTTTTTAGAAAATGCTAAAAAAAGAAGTCTCGGGTTTTTGCCCTGTAGATACTTGTTATCGTTTGAATCAAAATCAGTAATATTTTATCTTTTTTTAATTTTCTCTGGTTTTTGTTTTGTGGACTTTCTCATTTTTATCTCTATAATTGAGTTAGAACACTGAAATATTTAATTTCCAATTACTGATGCTGTCCTTCAGTCTTACGCTTAGTTGATGAAAAACCCACTAGATGAGTAGCACTATAACGCATTCTCGTAAAATAGTCAAATTCTTCCTTGGGACTTTGTCGTGACGGGATAAGGGGTATCCTTTCACAGCTTTTAACCTTTTGGTTAGGTCCCATCAGTATGCTCAGAAAGTTTCAAGATTTGCAGTGTGCGCCTTTACAGGGGTATATTATATCACAATTTTTTTTAATTACAAGTGAAATTGCATTTATAAAAATCGACAGCATGTTTTAAACAGCGGTAAATCGTACATTGTAGAAATCGTTTAACTGTTATTTAGTTAAT
This sequence comes from Artemia sp. Qi Xiang Cuo, assembly GCF_049724085.1. NCBI lineage: Eukaryota > Metazoa > Arthropoda > Branchiopoda > Anostraca > Artemiidae > Artemia > Artemia sp. Qi Xiang Cuo. The sequence goes on from NC_142797.1 coordinate 34,779,101, forward strand.
TGTAAGAAAAATGAATCCTACTTCAGTCACTTTTGGTAGGGCTTTCATTTTAATCTCTGGAAAAATAATTGAGTTATAACACTGAAATATTTAAATTCCAATTACTGATGCTGTCCTTTACTCTTACGCTTAGTGGATGAAAAACCCATTAGATGAGTAGCACTATAACGCATTCTCGTAAAATAGTCAAATTCTTCCGTGGGTCTTTGTCGTGACGGGATAAGGGGTATCGTTTCATATATATATATATATATATATATATATATATATATATATATATATATATATATATATATATATATATATATATATATATATATATATATATATATATATATATATATATATATATATATATATATATATATATATATATATATATATGTATATATATATATATATATATATATATATATATATATATATATATATATATATATATATATATATATATATATATATATATATATATATATATATATATATATATATATAATATATATATATATATATATATATATAAAAGAATAAATATTCAATGATTTTTTTTGGGAATATTAGTATAACCAAATTTGCAGAATTTTAGAAAAGTATCGTTTCACAGCTTTTAACCTTTTGGTTAGGTCCCGCTCAGAAAGAAAAGACTATGGCTTGACTGAAGATTGTTTAATTGAAAGACCCGATACTATCAAGATCTTGGTATTTTTTCATTTATAGCTCATATCATTTGCACAAAGTTTGCTGATGTTGTTAGTGTACTACTTACTATTTGTTACTTATTTAACATTTTTCCAAAAGTATTATGTTTTGATTTATTAATGGTTATAGGTATTATTGATCTTGGTTACAGTTTGTTGGTTTGTCGTACGAAAGATAGTAAAAATAAATATAACACTTGTGTTTTGTTTAATCCTAATAGTAGAGGGCAATGGTGTTCACCGTTTTGCATACGGGCTGTATATAGCTCGTGAAGCCTATAACTGAAGCCCATGAAGCAAGTTAGACTAGCAATTTATTTGTTAGTTTTTTTTTAGTAACTGTCTGTTGGACCAGGCATGTATACTTGAATTCATCTGGGAGAAGGGAACTGTGTAAAAAATGCAAGACCGGGTGGATTATATGAGAATGTGGACATTCGGGGAAACTTTGGCTTTGGGTATGAAGTTGAAACTTTCATGACATGTTAAGGGGGGTGTTGAAATTAATTGATGGGGGGCACCTCCCTCCCATGTTCTTTTTAGTTGCCTCCCTTCAAAAGTATTTGATCAAAATTTTGAAAGCTTGGAGAGGTATGCCAAACACAATAAAACGCACTGTGTGCGTGCTGGTTGACAAAAAGGCGGATCATCAGTACATAAGGATTGTCTAATGGTTTTTAGTTGAAAATTTCAGGGGATGATGGGGGGGATGTTGGATAGCTATTGAGGGCAACCATCCCCCCTTCCCTTCCTTGCCCTTTTTAGATGCTCCCTTCTGTCATCACTGATGAAAAGCGATTATTTTTCAAAACACTCAAAAAGGTCTAGTAACTATGCCTCTGGGGATGCAATGCCCTCAGAATAAGTATTGTAAATCGTGCAATTTTGCTTTTATTACATAAAGGATTTTTCATTAGGAAAAAGGGGATATTTGATTCTAGGTGTGTTTGAAAAAGCTAAGGGTATTAAGGTGAAACTTCGGGGAATATTGAGGGGCATTTTAAACTAAATACGAAAAGTGTATCTGTAATATCACAAGAACAGTTGAGGCTATTAAGTTTAAATTTTATGTTGAGGAGGATGTTAAAAAGTGGTCGGAGGGCAACAAATTGTCCCTCCCATTCTCGTTTAGCTGCCCTCCCTCCAAAGAGGGCTAGGCATTTTCCCCTGGAAAATCCCCCCCCCCATATTCAACCGGGATTATTTTGAATGTTCATTAGAAGGGAAATTGAAATTTCTACTCACCTCTTTAAGTCCTACCTATGGACAGGTAAGTTCTACTTTTCTGTTCGAAAATGCTGCGTTTATTAAGGTCAAATTTTGAGGAATGCTGAGGGGTGTGTTTATCTAAATAAAAAAATACTATGCGCAACCAGTTTTTTAAAAAGACGTATCTATAATATCTCGTGAACGGCTGAGGGTATTAAGATTAAACTTTCAAGAAATGTTGGGGGGGGGTCAAATAACTATGCTTCCAGGGATGTCAAAAGCCCCCTAGGACAAGTATTATATGATATAGCAGTCACTCGTTGTTTGCATATAAGGCTGATCATTAGGAAAACGGGACGTATTTGATACTCAGTGTCCAAAATGGCAAAGGGTATAAAGGTAAAACCTTCAGGAACTGTCAAAATGGATGTCAAACAAAATCAAAACACACTATACAGGAGGGCTGTCAAAAGGATACAAAATAAATATCTAAGGAATGACTAAGCGTATTAAATTGGAACTTGAAATCATAATGAGAGGGAAGTTGAAAAAGGAACGTAAGGCAGGCAGTCCCACTCCTCTACCCTTTTAGATGGTCTCACTGATACTGATAAAAATCTTAAAAGTCATTTTATTCAAAATGGTTCCAAGGTTTAACAGCTATGCCTTTGGGAATGCCATGCCCCACAGACCCTGGAGAAGGATTGTAAATTGTCCAATTTATTCATTCATTTATTCTAAGCTCAATTAGGCCATTAAAAAGTACTGCTTTAGGCATCTTACACCCCTTCCCCTGCACAAAGACCTACCAATCCTCTATAATATTACATCGCTGTATTACGAAGCGAATCACTTCAGTTAAAAAAAGCATTAAAATAAACGCCAGAAACCTTTTTGTGCAATAAGAAGGGAGTTGTTACCCTGCAGCACCCTTGTACAAATTGATATATAATACGGGAATATTTCTGGTCTTCGCAGTCATTATAAAAATAAAAGTAGCATTAAACCCCAAAATCAACAGAATTGATTCTGTATAGGAAGGTGAATGTCCTTTCCTTATTCCAACCTCCCCCTTATGGTCGTAGAAACTTCCGTGGATGCTAAATCGGTCGCAAATTGGGAGCTCTAGTCCTTTATTTTTTAAGTCAAAAATGATTAGAGACTATACAGCCCTTGTCCTAAACCTGTTTTCGAAATCAGGTCCTTTTGTTTTACCCCTTAGGACATCCGATTGACATTTTGACGCATTTTTTGTACTTTTTCTGTGGCAGCTCAATTTTCCCAGTGGGGGAATTTTCCATGGGGGTGGGGTCGCGAGGAGGAATTTTTCAGGGGTAGGGGCGCCGGATCCCCCCCCCCCCAAAAAAAAGATATCTGATCAAAATTTTGGAATAGCCATCTTGTTCAAAATAGTCGAAAAGTCAGATAACTGTACCTCCGGGGATGACGTAACCCCCACAGCCCCAGAGACAAGTGTTATAAGTTATATAAGTTGCCCGCTATTTATACATAAAGCTGGTTATTGGAAAAAGGTGGCATGTTTGATTTTGAGTCTCCAAAAAGGCTAAGAATTTTAAGGTAAAACCTTTACAAAATGCTGAGGAGGATGTTAAACAAAAATGGAAGCACAGTATATGCAGGAGGGTTGTTCAAAGGACACGACAGCAATATCTAAGGAACGGCTTATTAAGTTGAAAATTTAAAGTCTTGTTGAGAGGGATGTTGAAAAAGGAAGGGAAGGCAACCAGCTCTCCCCCCTCTCGCCCTTTTAGGTGCTCCTCTCAACACTGATAGAGATCTGAAAAAGCCATTTTTAGTTGAAATAGTCACAACATATATAGCTATACCTCTGGGAATACCATGCCCTCATGGCCCCCAGGTAAGGGATGTAAATTATGCAAATTGTCTATTTTTTACTTGTAGGTTTTATAATTGGTAAATTGGGGTATGTTTGGTCCTGTGTGTGTCCGAAAAAGCTTAGGGTATTGAGGCAAAATTTGGAAATGCTAAGCTAAATCAAAAGAAACTATCTGTATCCAATTTATCAAAAAGAAGCATCAGTAATATCTTTGGAAATGGTAACGGTATTTACTTAAAACTTTCAGAGCCACAGTACTACTGCGACTGCAACTTCGACGATTTCCAATTGCGACTATGTGCGACTGTGACTGCTACTACTTGTAACTGCTACTTGTGACTACTTTCAGGTAACGTTGAGGGGGATGTTGATCTTTGAAACTTTAATTTTGAAAAAAAACATCACTTTGATGTTGAAAAAGAACATTGATGCTGAAACGGGGAATGTTGAAAAACTTGGAACTTTGGCAATCAAAAACGAACAGAAATTAATCAAAAAAACTTTCCGAAAAAGAAGCTTTTTAATGTAAAGGAAAGAGCGATATTAAAATTGAGACCAGCAGAAATAAATCCCTATAATAATTCAAATTCACTGCCCGCTTCCCCCTCTTCTAATTGTAAAAGTCTAAAGCCTAATGCGTCATTTGGGCTTGGCTAAAAACGTACTTTTGTACTTACAGCATTGAAAATAAAAATTAAAGTGAAATAAAATCTTGAATTGCTGAGCTTTCCGCCATTAGTATCATTATATATTAAATATTCAGTTTAATTTTATTAGTTCTTTCCAAGGACTGTTCAAGATATATAGTTTTCAATAAAACGCAAATGGCGCAGTTTGCTTTAGACTTTTACAGTTCGAGGAATGGGAAGGGGTCAGCAGCAAAACTCTTGTTTGTAGTGATTTTTGTTTCTCTTTAAGTTTGATTTGAATATTTCAATTTATGTGTTATTCACTTTAAGATTTATTTATTCATTTATATTAGTACATGCTGTATAATTGTTTGTTATGATAGTTTATTTAATTTCTTATCGTTTTGAATTCGAATTATTATAAGAATTTATTTCTGCTAGTCTTACGTTTAATGTGGCTCTTTACTTTTCTTTGAAAAAACCTCTTTTCTGCAAAGTTTTTTTAATCAATTGAAAACAAGGATTATTCCTATTATTACTAATATAAAATTATCCAAATAACGCAAGTTATAAATCTATTTTTATCAGAATAACTACAAATCTTGTTTTTTTAAAAAGATACTACGGCGTTACAAGATTTTTTCAAGGGACTCATTTTGCTGTTCAGACTGCGCTAGCTAACAGCAGAGCACAGCCATTGCAACTATTTATAAGTTATTGCAATCAATTATAATAAGCTCTGTGGAACGAGGTATTATTTATCCTAATAGATAAATGCTCCAAAATTTTCTATCTGTAATCATTGATTTCAGCGTATTGGGCTTTAAAGCACAATAAGATAATAATAACGGCTATAGGTGTCAGTCAATCTTTTGATAACAGGTTTGATAATTTCAATTTCTGACTGAATGGTAAATATAACGAAAATTGACCTTGACAAGCCCTATTGAATGTGGGGTAAGTTACTTAGACTAAAAACAAATGAGGGTGAAAAGAAGTAACGAGAAAATTGATCAAGTGGATAGCCTTCCGTACTTCGATAGTATTATTAGTAAAGATGGTGGATACAGCGAAGAAGTAAAAAGTAGAGTAGCCAGTGTCCAGGGCGTTTTGTATTTCAAAAAGTTTTGAAGAATAAGAAGACGAGTCTGTGAACTAAGGTTAGAATGTTGGATGTCATAGTAATGATGATGGCCAACTATGACTCTGAAATGTGGGGGCTTTGAAACGTTGAGGGAAAAATGCTAAATGTTTCCAGAGGTATTTTCTTAGTAGTGGCGTCAATTTGGAGAGGAACGGAGGCTTATTGACCTCTAAAAATGTTGCCCCCCCCCTTAGATTTTCAAAAATAAATTTAGCATTCCCCCCCTATATATTCGTGAATTGACACCACTGTGTCTAAGTCTAGTTTTAGGTACTCTCTTCACTGATCATTCATAAAATAACAAGCTCTACAAAATTGTTTGTTTCGACCCCACTTTCTAGGGCTAGAATGAAAAAAAGTTAGACCAGGTTTTATGGATGAAGGATGACCGATTACAAAAACTCGTTCTTTTAGGATTTTCATCTGGGGTGAAGCAAAATGCCAGTCGTTCCCAAATGAAACAAGAAGAGGTAAGAAGGAAGTATCTAAAGAAAGTTAGAGACTCATAGAGGGGGTGGGATAAAGATCGAAGCATAAATATGCAATTTAAATCAGCAAATTCGTAATTTCTTAGTGTTTTCTTCATTTCAGGCATCCAGTTTCATGCCGAATGTTTTTATCATCTGGCCAATGCCGTCTAAAGCAAGACTGGGCCGGTGTAAAGAATGCCGTGTATTTTTCCCAGCATATTGGTTTCCTTTAGAAATACGGTACCAATACAAATTAACTCAATAGGTTAAAACTGTGACTCTTGGAAACGAAAACAAAATACTGCAAGTAACATTTTCTTGGCCCTATCTTTTCTTGTAATCATATTTCGAGTTATGTACTAAAACACACTTTAACTCAAAGTTTTAATAGCAGACACCTTTTGAATTCAATTTCTCATCTAGGAATATAAATTTTGAACTTAAATCGTTTCAATTATAAACTATATCTTAAAATTGCTTTCCAAACGTGCATAAAAAATAACAAAACTCAAATCCTTCCCTAGGCCTCCCCGAGGTACGAGGCTTAAACATAGGATTTATTGCTCCTGTTCATTTCGCAAGCTGTATTTGCTAGTAAATTGATTCATAAAATAATTTAGGGCCAAATGGATTTATTGAGCCAGATCACAAAGTGCAAGAGCCTCCATATATATTTTTAGAGAAAGTAATTTTTTAATTCTCCCCTTCAAATTTTACATGTCCAAAAATGCATGACATTATATTCAAATGCCTTGCTTCTTAGCTTTGGCAAATTTGGTCACACTTAAGTGTAAATGTGTCATTTGAAGCCAAGGGTGCCAATTCGGGAAAGTACAGTGGGGGCTTTGAAACGTTGAGGGCAAAATGCTAAATATTTCCAGAGGTGTTTTCTTAGCAGTGGCGTCAATTTGGAGGGGAACGGAGGCTTACTGACCTTTAAAGATTTTACCCCCATTAGATTTTGAAAAATAAATTTAGTATTCACCCCCCCCCCATATTTTCGTTAATTGACGCCACTGTCTAAGGCTAGATCATTCATAAAATAATAAGCTCTACAAAATTGTTTTGTTCAACCCCACTTTCTAGGGCTAGAAAGAAAAAAAATTAGACCGGGTTTTGTGGATGAAGGATAAAACTCGTTCTTTTAGGATTTTCATCTGAGGTGAAGCAAAATGCCAATCGTTCCCAAATGAAATAAGAAGAGGTAAGAAGGAAGGATTTAAAGGAAGTTAGAGCTTCATAGAGAGGGGGGGGGGGATAAAGAGCGAAGCCTAAATATGCAATCTAAATCAGCAAATTCTTAATTTCTTAGTATTTTATTCATTTCAGGCATCCAGTTTCATGCCGAAAGTTTTCACCATATGGCCAATGCCGTCTAAAGCAAGACCGGGCCGGTGTAAAGAATGTCATGTCTTTATCCCAGCATATTAGTTTCCTTTAGCAATACAGTACCAATACGAATTAACTCAACAGGTTAAAGCTGTGATTCTTGGAAACGGAAACAAAACACTGCAAGTAACATTTCCTTGGCCCTATCTTGTCTTGTAATGACATTTCGAGTTATGTACTAAAGCACACTTTAACTCAAGATTTTGAAAGCAGACACCTTTTGAATTCAAATTCTCATCTACGGAAATAAATTTTGGACTTTGAATTGATTTTAAATTGAAGTTATCAAGTATTTTGCAGTAGGTTGCATAGGTTGCATCAGGACATGGCTAATTGTAGACAGAGAGAAGCCAAGACAGAATTGTTTCAATTATAAATTATATCTTAAAATTGCTTTCCAAACGTGCATAAAAAATAACAAAACTCAAATCCTTCCCTAGGCCTCCCCGAGGTACGAGGCTTAAACATAGGATGTATTGCACCTGTGCATTTCGCAAGCTGTATTTGCTAGTAAATTTATTCATAAAATCATTTAGGGCTAAATCGATTTATTGAGCCAGATCACAAAGTGCAAGAACCTCCATATATATTTTTAGAGGAGGTAATTTTTTAATTTCTTCCTTAAAATTTTGCGTATCCAAAAATGCATGAAATTATATTTAAATGTAAATGTGTCATTTGAAGCCAAGGGTACCAATTCCGGTAAATGCAGAGGGGAAGCAAGGATTTTGTTCTATTCTCTGCAAAAAGATACAATTTTTTTTCAAAATTTCAAGGGTAATTTTCGCTTGAGAAAAAACAAAAGATTAATATAATGGTATTTTCCAATGTCTAGATGGGTAATTTTACCCCTTCCTGCAGGTGCGCCTGTATAGAACATGGAATCTAGAATTTCAAGAATCTAGTGATTTTTTCATTATCAGGCAACCCTCTTATAAAGTGGAAGAAAAGATTTAAATATAAATAAATTGGGATAGTAGGCTATGAAAGATTCGTTTTTGAAGCTTGAAAACCTGGCCGAAGAGACAGAAGTAAATTATACTAGTTTTCCATCTGTTTTTCTTGTTCCCTATCCAAATTTGTATTCTGAAATTAAGCTAAATTAGTAGCCTATCTTTTCAATAGGCGCACAATCCCAATTTAAACACTGACAAGACTAGCCTACTCTAGGCTAATTTAGTAGGATAATCTGTTATTTTGACTGCTGTAAAATCTTGGTAAATAGGCTAGGGTGCAGAGTTAACTTTTATTTAAATTCAAATATTGAAAAACCAGATGTTTTCCTAGATTGTAGTCAGCCAATCTCAAGTGGTCTAATCCTAGGCTAACTATCAGCCAGTCACAACTATTTAAACCTATATGCAGAATGTCCCAGGGTAAATTTTTACCTAATCATAATATTGACTTACAAATAAAGTAAACATACCATTTGATGCCTTTTTTATGCTCTTTCCAAATATAATAATCATTTTTGTCAGAAATAAATTTTATCCCCACCCCTATTTATACCAATTCAGGGTATATATTTGCAAATTAGGGGGCTGGGGGAAAATTTTTATTTCTGGTGTAAATGAGGGGTAATATTAAATGTGTAAATAGCCTATATACCCTAAATTAGTATATATAGGGATGGGGGCTAAAATTCATTTCCGACAAAAATTATTATTAGCCTATATTTGTAAAGAGCATAAAAAAATGCAGTAAATTTTTACCAAATCATATTATTGAGTTTCAAATAAAGTGAATATAGCCTACCATTTGATGCCCTTTTTTATGCTGATTACGAATATAACAATCATTTCTATCAGAAATAATTTTAGCCCCCCCCCCCTGTATATGTCAATTCAGGATATATATTTGCACATATAGGGGTGGGGGTTAGGTTAGGGGAGGGGCTGAAATTCATTTCTGATAGAAATGATTGTTATATTCATAATCAGCATAAAAAAAGGCATTGAATGGCATATTCACTTTATTCCTAACTCAATAATATGATTTGGTGAAAATTTACCAAAAAGGCATCAAGTGATATATTCACTTTATTTGTAAGTCAATAATATGATTTGGTAAAAATTTATCTGTCTCAGATTAGGAGGCTGATGTCCATGTATAGGAAAAAATACTTCTTAATCAGAATACCTGACCAAGATTGTGCACTGGCTAAGTACTGGGGGTGTTACCCCTAGGCCTACTTTAACCCCAACCCCTAATGTGCAAGTATATAGCCAGAGGTGTAGCTACAACAGTTTTATAGGGGGAGGGGGGCAAGATGAGATGCTATTCAAGTTGTGGGGAAGAAAAGTAACTATTTAACAAATATGCTACTTGGTAAATTTAAAACATTACACAATGCATTATAAACACACATTAAATAATCATAAATATAAGTGCTGGTGCTTGTCTTTTAATGTCAGCAATGAGCTGCTGCAGACAACAGTAGTATAGCATAAAAAAGCTTTATAGTGGGCAAAGGTGAATGTTGTATACACTCTGCTATATGTTGGGCATTGTTTGGCAAAGAATATCCAGAAAATCTGAACAATTCTTGATGTCATTGTGCCAGAAACCTTAAATTAACTAAAAATTGCCAGGAATTCTAATTAGAAGGAAAAATTGACTCCTAGAGTTTGAAAATTACCTTCCCCTTTGTATCTTTATAAAAAAAAAAAAATTCTATAAAAATTACAAAAACGTTTTTTTCTTTGTGTGTAAATCAGGGTATGGGATACATTTCTGGAGGGGGGTTACACTCACTAATGTTTTTATGTCTAATTCCCTTCACAAGCAAAGCTTGGTCTCCTAGTGCAGCAAACTGATAACAATAGAAAAGAGAATGGGTTGATACTGCTTATATGTGCACACAAAATTTGTAAATTGTAAGAAAAATATACAATTGTGTGTAAATTCACTTTATTCTGTTCTTAGCAAATATTTGGTTCAGCATGCTGATGCAGAGATAAATGTCCCACAATAGTATTGGTGCTGTGTAAGTCAGCACAGTATCTGGGTTGCAGTAGTACCTAGCAATCTGGGTTGCAGCAGTAACTAGCAACCTAGTAAGAGACAATCTTATCCAATACTAAAAAATACAATAGCCCTTAACTCCTGAAAATAGTGTCAGATCAAAAAACCTGACAAATAGTTGTCAGGTCAGATCATAAGTTCATTATTAGAACTGCCTGGTTCAAAACCCCTACATAGGGAATTTACCATCCCTTGGCTTGAATAATAAGGAAAATCTATTGGCTTGAAAAACAAGATAAGTTGCTTGAACTGCAATATCATAGGCAGCACAGTAGCACTGGCTAAGTAAAGAACAATATCGGCACAATGTATTATTTTTTTCTTTAGACCAGGGCACTTTGTATCAAAGGAGTTGTCACAGAAACTTCAGAAAGAGCTCATTCAATTGGAAATTGGAGTGGCTTATGCCCTTTTTAATAATTGAAAGTGATTGGAAGGCAACTAACGCCCCTTCCAAGCCCACCATTTCCCCAAACACATCCAATCAAAATTTTCAGACATCCATTTTGTTCAACGTATTTGACTTCCAGATAGATATTATGTTTTTAAGGAGGACAATCCCCCACAGCCCTCAGGGCAAGGGTTGTAAGTTATGCCCTGGGGGCATAAAAGATTTTTATAGAAAGCGTTGTTGTAGAAACTTCAAAAAGGGCCCATTTGATTGGAAATTGAAATGACTAGTGCCCTTTTTAATAGTCAAAAGTGATTGGAAGGCAACTAACACCCCTTCCACACCCACCATTTATCTAAACACATCCAACGAAAATGTTGAAATGGCCATTTTGTTCAAAGTAGTTGAAAGGTCCGGAAATTGTATCTCTGAGGATGACATTCCCCCCACAGTCCTCAGGGTAAGGGTTCTGATTCACGTCATGGGGGCATATAAGGTTTTTATTGAAGGCTTTGCCATAGAAACTTGAAAAAGGGCTCATCCAATTGGAAATTCAAAGGGCTAGTGGCCTTTTTAATAGTTGAAAGTGATTTGAGGGCAACTAACCTGCCTCTTACACCCACCTTTTCCCCAAACATATCCAATCAAAATTTTTAGATAACCATTTTGTTCAACGTATTTAAAAAATTTTGAAATAAGGTCTTTGAGGATGAAAACCCCATCATAGCCCTCGGGGCAAGGGTAGTAAGCTATGTCCAGGGGGCATATAAGGTTTTTTCTTCTTCTATTTAACAGCAGGCAGGCTTTTCAGTAAAACTATTTAGCCCTTTTCCTTTTGCTTCACTCTGTGGGCTACAGAGCTACTGGCTTGATTGCCTCATATTTATTAGATATATTCAGATATCTTTCAGCAGATCTTTCGACTCTAGGAGTTCAAATATAAGATGATAGATGTCGATTTCTATGCTCTGTGTGCAGGTATAGTTGGCTAGGCTCTTGACTGATAGTGGGATTTTGTGGTGTTTGAAGTATTTTAACAGTTTAGAAAGCAAGGTATGTTGTGCAGACGTCAGCATATTACATTCAAATAGGCAATGGTCAATTGTTTCATTATTCATATTACAATGCCTGCAAAGAGGGGACAGGGGAATTGAACCACTTGAATTAGAAATCTTATATGAGAATGCAAGGAAATTTAGTCCATTTGTTCCAGAACGAATTCTATGATAAATTTTAGAAAGATACTTATTGGGAAAGGGGGAAAGGATAGGATTAATCTTATTAAAATTAATATCTGATAGCCTCCATCGGTAAATATCTCTAATTGGGATTGGTCTCCCACTTGGCTGGTCAATATTTATAGCATTTTTTGCTATTTCATCAACCTGATGATTACCACTTATGCCAGAGTGGCTAGGAATGTACTGGAAGTAAGTGTTTATGCCACTTGAAGCAAGATTATCAATAATACTGAGACAATGATAAGTGTCAATGTCCAACTTATATTGAGGAGCTGAGGCCAGCAACTAAAGGCTTGATAAAGAGTCGGAATAGATGATAATATTATTCAATTTTTCAATCAAAGATTGGTTTTGCTTAAGGTGTTCTAATGCCATGATTATGGCATTTAACTCAGCAGACATTATAGATAAATTATTAAATAATCTCTCGCCCATTGCAATTTTCAGGTGAGGAAGGAAAACACCACTTGCAACCTTCTCATTCATTTTTGACCCATCAACAAACATTTGGAAGTGATTTTTATAGGTAATTGTATTAAGTTCTGCAAATTTTTTCTGAACAAAAGCAATGGGGGTTAAATCTTTATTACATTTTTAAAATTCAGTATTTATTATTTGAAATGACCAATTCCATTGAGTGGATTTGTGGAAAGTATGTGAAATAGACTTTGCTGTTACAGGGAACTTCTTTTGAATATTGGCATACTCATCTTCAATACCTCTATACATGGCTGGATTTCTTAACCAATTATGTAATGTGTGTGAGCTATTTGATTCAATTTTTGTAAGATGTTTTATCAAGAGAAAGCTACATCTATCTTTTATTGTTGTTAATCCACTCTCCATAAGCAGAAACTTGGTGCTTGTGGGTTTCCTAAGACCAAATATGAGACGTATTATATTATTTTGTGTTGTTTCAATTTTTTGCATCTGGGTCTTTGCACATGCACCATATACAATGAGCCCATAGTCAATATGGGGTCTTATATGTAGTTTATAAAACTGGAGTAAGGTTTTCTCCTTACAACCCCAGGGTGTGGAAAGAAGTCTTTTTAGTATATTTGCTTTTCTATAGCATTTTTTTATTGTGTTTGAAATGTGAAGGTAGAAATTAAGTTTTTGGTCAAGCATTAGACCAAGGTAATTAATATTATTATCTTCTGGAATAGTTGTTTTATTTAGAGTTAGTTTTGCATTAACATGGTTTCGCTTCCTGTGAAATTGGATTATTTTTGACTTGGTGGGTGCAATGGGTAAATCTGAATGTTGAGAGAATTTTTCAAACTGGAAAAGTGACTTTTGCAGATTTGACTGTGCTATCTGAAAGGTGTTGCCAGATGACCATAGCACCAGATCATCAGCATATTGTAGATTCGTGTGGGGTAGGTTCATGTCCCAGAGATATAGGGCAAATAGGAGGCAACTGAGGACTGCTCCCTGAGGTAGGCCTTTGGATATTGTCTTTTGGGGTGAAGAGGCTGAACCAACACAAACAATGAAACTTCGCACTTCTATGAAGGATTTAATAAAGGATACTAGCTTGGGAGGTACTCCAAGGTTTGCAAGTTTATTTAAAAGGATTTGGTGGTTCACATTGTCATATGCTCCTTCAAAATCAAGGAAAGCTGCCACTAGGATATTATTATTTGAGAAAGATTCATTTATTGCATTTGTTAGCAAAATGAAAGCATCTGTTGAGGAGTGGTATTTCCTGAATCCAGTTTGAGTGTGTGGGATCATGTTATTTTTCTCAACAAACCAGAGGAGTCTGTGATAAATCATTTTCTCCATTATTTTCCCCATCACAGGTGTAATCATTATGGGCCTATAAGACTCAGGGTTATCTTTTGGTTTATTTTTCTTTAGGATTGGTAGGAGGGACGAACATTTCCATATATTGGGGAACCTAGAGGATGCCCAAGCGTGATTATAACAATTTAGCAGTTCTTGTTTGTATGAAGGTGTGAGATTCTTTATCCATGTAGGGTGTATATTGTCATAGCTGCTGCTAGTTTTGGACCTAATATGATGTATTGCATTATTCAATTCCTGGATTGAAAATGGATTAGTTATGTACTCGGATCCTGGGCGTGGTTGGTAACTAGGGTTCATAGGAATTGTGGACAGATTGCTTTGATTGTTTGATGTTAGCTTATTAACAAAAAGAGTTGCAAATAGGTTAGCCTTTTCAATATCATTGTCATAATGGGTATTATTATGTATAAGCTCATACAGGAGTGGGTTGGGAGAAGTCTTTTCCCACAGATGTGGCTTATGACTTAATGTATAATTGGCTCACGCGTTTCTCTGGAGAGATTATTTCCAAAATTATTCCAGTATTTATATTTAGAATCTATGATAGTCTTTTTTAGATTATATTCTGCTTGTAATTTTTTTATATATGTAGTAGGTGTTGGTTTTTTTATGAGTGCTCTCTTAGCTGTCTTTTTTATTCTCCATTTATGTCCACCATGCTTTTGTCCACCATGCTTTAGGAATTTGTTTAGGGAATGTTTTCTTAGGTGTTGTCCTGGGGATAGCATGATTAGCTGTATTTATTAGTAAAGATGTCAAGGCTTCAGCATGTGTGTCAACTGTTGTGTTAGAAATGCATGAACTTTGGGTGAAACTTGTAATTTCATCAGTTAGCTTATTTTGGAAAATAGACCAATTTGCTTTAGTGTTGATATATTTGGAAGTATGAGAAAAAGTTTCAGCAGGTTCATTTAGGGAGCAAACTATAGCAAAGTGGTCTGTACACAGACTATCAATTTTATTTATGTAAATTTTGTTCAAAAAATTTAAAGATACAATTTGTAGGTCAATTGTGGAGAATTTGGCACTTTTGGGGTTAAAATATGTATTTAGGTTTGGAGGGGTAGCAACAGCTAATTCATTATTATTTGAAATCATATGCTCAATAAATTTACCAGCTTTATTTGCTGGTTTATTCCCCCACAAAAGGCTGTGGGCATTGAAATCACCACAAATAATGATGTTTTTTATCATATTAGAATTATTTATATAATTAAAGAAATCCTTGGCATCTGAAGTTTGGCCATTAGGGTTATAAAAGCTTATTATGTAGGTTTTTAAATTATTCAGCCAAACACTTATACCAATTACATCAACATCATTTTCAAAATTTGGAAAATTGATGCCACAAAATTTTATATTATTATTAACTAATAAAGCTACACCACCTCCTTTTCTCTCTGAATATCTATCCTTTCTCAGGATAGTGTATCCCAGAGACTTAATTTGTTGATTTTGGGTTAAATGAGTTTCCTGGAGGCAAGCAATATTAATGGCATTATTATTCATAAATGATATTAGTTCATTTAGCTTATTTTCTGTGAGTGATCTTACATTCCATTGGAGTATTGATAAATGTTGTGTTGTTGATTTATTCTTCATATGACTGTGTATCAATGTTCAGCTTTGTTAAAAGTAAAGCAAGATGTTTTTTTGCTTGAATGAGCATATCATATGGGATGTAGATTTTTGCCAATTCTGAAATAATTTTTATTTTCTGTAGTTGATGTATGTTCATGGCCTGAACTGCATTACAGTTTAGAATGAATAAGCATATATTTGGGGATTGCATTTTTGGTAGTGCATCCTGTTTGTTGGTTAAGGGATTGATTCCAGGTAGTGTTTCTGGTTTGTTTCTTCTTGGGAGGGAGGACCAGGCTGGCCTCATCTCACCGGAAAACAAGGCTTGCTGGCTTGGTGATTCCTTCTGATAGGGATTTGAGCTAGAGGGCTTAGAAGATGTTGTTTTATATGGGGTGCTTGATGCATTTGGGGCAATTGACTTGGGGGTTTTGGTTGGTTTCATTACAGGCTTTATTTGGTATTGTTGGGCAGCATTTGCTTCCATTGCTGCAAAGGGGTATGGGATGGCCTTCTCTGTTGATATTTGGAGTGTTAGAGCTCTTTTCTTGTATGCAGGGCATAATGATTTATTTGTAGATTCATGTGGACCTTTGCAATTGATGCATGTAGGCTGGGTGTTTTTGCAAGTTGTCAGCTCTTTAGGATGGAAAGATTTACAATTACTACACTCTTGGAGAATTTCATTGCATTTGTTTGTCGTGTGTCCCAGTTTGAAACACTTCTGACACTGAATAGGCTTAGGTTTGTATTCCTTGTGTGGTTTGATTTGCCCAAATAGGAATAATTTTTCTGGGATATCAACCCTTAGTGTGAATAAGAAGGATCTACTAGTTTTTAGGCCAGTAGAGTTAGGTTTTCCAAGTTGGGTAACATCCTCAACTGGGATTGTGTTTCCAGCCCTATCTGAGAGGCCTTCTTTTAACTCCTGAGTAGATATCTCTGGGGGAACATTGTAAACTACAATTTTTGTTGGTGATTGTTTTGGGTTCCAATTAGATGCAATAATTGGGATATTCAGAAGGGATTTAAGGTTAATTATTGTATCTGCTGATTTCTGATCTTCTACAGCTATAAGCAGAGATCCATCACGGTTAATGTTAAGAGAGAACATTGACTTAAGCAGTTTAAAAATTGCAACTCTTATGGCAGTGATCATTTTTATTTCAAAGGGGGTAGTGGGAGTAATTTTAAGGTAAATTCGTAAGTTTTTGGAGGAAGGATCTTGGGCAGGGAGAGGGGAAATGCTTTTAATTGGGGAGATTTTCTTCCTTTTTTTAGAGCTTCTAGAGAGGACCTCTTGAAACCCATTATCATCATTTATGGTTGCATTAGGACCTACAGTTATCATTGTCCTATTCTCCGAATCGGAGCCATAATTAGAACTTTCGGATACTTTGCTTGACCAGCTAGGATGGGTATCTTTCACTATGGATTTTGAAGTGGGATCTGGGGGGACGTTTTTTTTTTGGAGGACTTCTGAACATTACCTGTTGGAAAAAGCTTTAGACAAAAATATAAATCTAAAACAAGAAGGGAAAATAGATGATATCAAACCGTCTGCACTATACTATGGGAAGGATAAACACCACAGTATAGCCCTGAGGATGACTTGAGCAGGATAGGTTTGGTACAACTACTGATTAGAAGCGATAATAATCAAGAAAATATATTTCGATTTTCTTGTACGGTTGCTGTTGTTGTTGATAATAATTATAATTCACGATAATAATTCACAAGAAAATATATTCTTCTTCTTCTTCTATTTAACAGCAGGCGGGCTTTTCAGTAAAACTATTTAGCCCTTTTCCTTTTGCTTTATATTTTAATTTTCTTATCAATCCTTCTTCTTCTTCTTCTATTTAACAGCAGGCGGGCTTTTCAGTAAAACTATTTAGCCCTTTTCCTTTTGCTTCACTCTGTGGGCTACAGAGCTACTGGCTTGATTGCCTCATATTTATTAGATATATTCAGATCTTTCAGCAGATCTTTTGACTCTAGGAGTTCAAATATAAGTTGATAGATGTCGATTTCTATACTCTGTGTGCAGGTATAGTTGGCTAGGCTCTTGGCTGATAGTGGGATTTTGTGGTGTTTGAAGTATTTTAACAGTTTAGAAAGCAAGGTATGTTGTGCAGAGGTCAGCATATTACATTCAAATAGGCAATGGTCAATTGTTTCATTATTCATATTACAATGCCTGCAAAGAGGGGACAGGGGAATTGAACCACTTGAATTAGAAAGCTTATATGAGAATGCAAGGAAATTTAGTCCATTTGTTCCAGAACGAATTCTATGATAAATTTTAGAAAGATACTTATTGGGAAAGGGGGACAGGATAGGATTAATCTTATTAAAATTAATATCTGATAGCCTCCATCGGTAAATATCTCTAATTGGTATTGTTCTCCCACTCGGCTGGTCAATATTTATAGCATTTTTTGCTATTTCATCAACCTGATGATTACCACTTATGCCAGAGTGGCTAGGAATGTACTGAAAATAAGTTTTTATGCCACTTGAAGCAAGATTATCAATAATACTGAGACAATGATAAGTGTCAATGTCCAACTTATATTGAGGAGCTGAGGCCAGCAACTCAAGGCTTGATAAAGAGTCGGAATAAATGATAATATTATTCGAATTTTCAATCAAAGATTGGTTTTGCTTAAGGTGTTCTAATGCCATGATTATGGCATTTAACTCAGCAGACATTATAGATAAATTATTAAATAATCTCTCGCCCATTGCAATTTTCAGGTGAGGAAGGAAAACACCACTTGCAACCTTCTCATTCATTTTTGACCCATCAACAAATATTTGGAAGTGATTTTTATAAGTAATTGTATTAAGTTCTGCAATTTTTTTCTGAACAAAAGCAATGGGGGTTAAATCTTTATTCCATTTTGAAAATTCAGTATTTATTATGGGAAATGACCAATTCCATGGAGGGGATTGGGGGAAAGTAGGTGCAATAGACTTTGCTGGTACAGGGAACTTCTTTTGAATATTGGCATACTCATCTGCAATACCTCTATACATGGCTGGATTTCTTAACCAATTATGTAATGTGTGTGAGCTATTTGATTCAATTTTTGTAAGATGTTTTATCAAGAGAAAGCTACGTCTCTCCCTTATTGTTGTTAATCCACTCTCCATAAGCAGAAACTTGGTGCTTGTGGGTTTCCTAAGACCAAATATGAGACGTATTATATCATTTTGTGTTGTTTCAATTTTTTGCATCTGGGTCTTTGCACATGCACCATAGACAATGAGCCCATAGTCAATATGGGGTCTTATATGTGATTTATAAAACTGGAGTAAGGTTTTCTCTATACAACCCCAGGGTGTGGAAAGAAGTCTTTTTAGTATATTTGCTTTTCTATAGCATTTTTTTTATTGTGTTTGAAATGTGGAGGTGGAAATTAAGTTTTTGGTCAAGCATGAGACCTAGGTAATTAATATAATTATCTTCTGGAATAGTTGTTTTATTTAGAGTTAGTTTTGCACTAACTTGGTTTCGCTTCCGGTGAAATTGGATTATTTTTGACTTGGTGGGTGCAATGGGTAAATCTGAAGGTTGAGAGAAATTTTCAAACTGGAAAAGTGACTTTTGCAGATTTGACTGTGCTATCTGAAAGGTGTTGCCAGATGACCTTAGCACCAGATCATCAGCATATTGTAGATTTGTGTGGGGTAGGTTCATGTCCCAGAGATATAGGACAAATAGGAGGCAACTGAGGACTGCTCCCTGTGGTAGGCCTTTGGATATTGTCTTTTGGGGTGAAGAGGCTGAACCAACACAAACAATGAAAATTTGCACTTCTATGAAGGATTTAATAAATGATACTAGCTTAGGGGTACTCCAAGGTTTGCAAGTTTATTTAAAAGGATTTGGTGGTTCACATAGTCATATGCCCCTTCAAAATCTAGGAAAGCTGCCACTAGGATATAATTTTTTGAGAAAGATTCGTTTATTGCATTTGTTAGCAAAATGAAAGCATCTGTTCAAGAGTGGTATTTCCTGAATCCAGTTTGAGTGTGTGGGATCATATTTTTTTTTTAACAAACCAGAAAAGTCTGTGATCAATCATTTTCTCCATTATTTTCCCCATCACAGGTGTAATCATTATGGGCCTATAAGACTCAGGGTTATATTTTGGTTTATTTTTGTTTAGGATTGGTATGAGGGACGAACATTTCTATATATTGGGGAACCTAGAAGATGCCCAAGCGTGATTATAACAATTTAGCAGTTCTTGTTTGTATGAAGGTGTGAGATTCTTTATCCATGTTGGGTGTATATTGTCATAGCTGCTGCTAGTTTTGGTCCTAATCTGATGTATTGCATTATTCAATTCCTGGATTGGTTATGTACTCGGATCCTAGGCGTGGTTGGTAACTTGGGCTCATGGGAATTGTGGACAGTTTGCTTTGATTATTTGATGTTAGCTTATTAACAAAAAGAGTTGCAAATAGGTTAGCCTTTTCATTATCATTGTCATAATGGGTATTATTATGTATAAGCTCATACATGAATGGGTTGGAGAAAGTATTTTCCCCACAGATATAGCTTGTTAATTAATGTATCATCTGCTCACATGTTACACTGGAGAAATTATTTGTGGAATTATTCCAGATTATATATTTAGCATCTGTTATGATTATTTTTAGTTTAGGTTCTGCTTGTAATTTTTTTAAATATGTATTAGGTGATGGTTTTCTTATGAATTCTGTCCTAGCTGCCTTTTTTATTCTCCATTTATTTAGGCACTCATTTGTCCATCATGCCTTAGGAATTTGTTTAGGGAATGTTTTGTTAGGTGTTGTCTTGGGGATAGCATGATTAGCTGTATTTATTAGTAGAGATGTCAAGGCTTCAGCATGTTTGTCAACTGTTGTGTTAGAAATGCATGAACTTTGGGTGAAACTTGTAATTTCATCATTTAGCTTAATTTGGAACATAGACAAATCTGCTTTAGTGTTGATATATTTGGATGTATGAGATAAAGTTTCAGCAGGTTCATTTAGAGAGCAAACTATAGCAAAGTGGTCAGTACATAGACTATCAATTTTATTTATGTAAATTTTGTTCAAAAAATTTAATGACACAATTTGTAGGTCAATTGTGGAGAATCTGCCACTTTTGGGGTTGAAATATGTGTTCAGGTTTGGAGGGGTAGCAACAGCTAATTCATTATTATTTGAAGTCATATGCTCAATGAATTTAGCAGCTTTATTTGCTGGTTTATTCCCCCACAAAAGGCTGTGGGCATTGAAATCACCACAAATAATGATATTTTTTAACATATTAGAATTATTTATATAATTAAAGAAATCCTTGGCATCTGTAGTTTGGCCATTAGGGTTATAAAAGCTTATTATGTAGGTTTTTAAATTATTCAGCCAAACACTGATACCAATAACATCATTTGCAAAATCTGGAAAATTGATGCCACAGAATTTTATATTATTATTAACTAATAAAGCTACACCGCCTCCTGGCCTCTCTGATGAGCTATCCTTTCTCAGGATAGAATATCCTGGAGACTTAATTTGTTGATTTTTGGTTAAATGAGTTTCCTGGAGGCAAGCAATACTAATGGAATTATTATGCATAAATGATATTAGTTCATTTAGCTTATTTTCAGTGAGTGATCTTACATTCCATTGGAGTATTGATATATGTTGTGTTGTTGATTTATTCTTCATATGAGTGTGTATCAATGTTCAGCTTTGTTAAAAGTAAAGCAAGATATTTTTTTGCTTGAATGAGCATATCATCTGGGATATAGATTTTTGCCAATTCTGAAATAATTTTTGTTTTCTGTAGTTGATGCATGTTCATGGCCTGAACTGCATTACAGTTCAGAATCAATAAGCATATATTTGGGGATTGCATTTTTGGTTGTGCATCCTGTTTGTTGGTTAAGGGATTGATTCCTGGTAGTGTTTCTGGTTCGTTTCATCTTGGGTGGGGGGCCAGGCTGACCTCATCTCACCGGACAAGGAGGCTTGTTGGCTTGGTGATTCCTTCTGATAGGGATTTGAGCTAGGGGGCTTAGAAGATGGTGTTTTATAAGGAGTGCTTGATGCATTGGGGGCATTTGACTTGGGGGTTTTGGTTGGTTTCATTACAGGCTTTATTTGGTATTGTTGGGCAGCATTTGCTTCCATTGCTGCAAAGGGGTATGGGATGGCCTTCTCT
Organism: Artemia sp. Qi Xiang Cuo; assembly: GCF_049724085.1. NCBI lineage: Eukaryota > Metazoa > Arthropoda > Branchiopoda > Anostraca > Artemiidae > Artemia > Artemia sp. Qi Xiang Cuo. The sequence continues at coordinate 34,800,758 of NC_142797.1, forward strand.
GTTGATATTTGGAGTGTTAGAGCTCTTTTTTTGTATGCAGGGCATAATGATTTATTTGTAGATTCATGTGGGCCTTTGCAATTGATGCATGTAGGCTGAGTGTTGTTGCAAGTTGTCAGCTCTTTAGGATGGAAAGATTTACAATTACTACACTCTTGGAGAATTTAATTGCATTTGTTTGTCGTGTGTCCCAGTTTGAAACACTTCTGACACTGGATAGGCTTAGGTTTGTATTCCTTGTGTGGTTTGATTTGCCCAAATAGGAATAATTTTTCTGGGATATCAATTTTATCATTCAGTGTGAATAAGAAGGATCTACTAGTTTTTAGGCCATTGGAGTTAGGTTTTCCAAGTTGGGTAACATCCTCAACAGGGATTGTGTTTCCAGCCCTATCTGAGAGGCCTTCTTTTAACTCCTGAGTAGATATCTCTGTGGGAACATTATAAACTACAATTTTTGTTTGTGATTGTTTTGGAATCCAATTAGATGCAATAATTGGGGTATTCAGAAGGGATTTTAGGTTAATTATTGTATCTGCTGATTTCTGATCTTCTACAGCTATTAGCAAAGATCCATCACGGTTAATGTTAAGAGAGAACATTGATTTTAGCAATTTAAAAATTGCAACTCTTATTGCAGTGGTCATTTTTATTTCAAAGGAAGTAGTGGGAGTAATTTTAAGGTAAAATCCTAAGTTTTTGGAGGGAGGATCTTGGGCAGGGAGAGGGGAAATGCTTTTAATTGGGGAGATTTTTTTCCTTTTTTTAGAGCTTCTAGAGAGGACCTCTTGAAACCCATTATCATCATTTATGGTTGCATTAGGATCTACAGCTACCATTGTCATATTCTCCGAATTGGAGCTATCATTAGAACTTTCAGATAATGTGCTTGACCAGCCAGGATGGGTATCTTTCACTTTTGAATTTGATTTGGTATCTGGGGTTACTTTTTTTTTTGGAGTACTTCTAAACATTGCCTATTGGAAAAAGATTTAAACACAAATATAAAACTAAAACAAGAAGGCAAAATAGATGATATCAAACTGTCTGCACTATACTATGGGCAGGATAAATACCACAGTATAGCCCTGAGGATGACTTGAGCAGGATAGGTTTGGTACAACTGCTGATTAGAAGCGATAATAATCACAAGAAAATATATTTCGATTTTCTTATAAGGTTGCTGTTGTGATTCAGTTGATAGTATTTAGCCCTTTTTGAGCATCAAAAGTGCATCAGACATTACCAAAGTGCTTCAATCCATTTTAAATTCGATTACTAAAAATTCATTTCTTCCATTGAATGACTCATTTTTTATTTTAATGAATATCAGTATATTAAACTGACAATCCAGGGTCATTTTTTTCAGTAAAGCCTAAGCTATGTTCTGGTCTTGAGAAGGCATGGGGGTTGTCAGCCCTAGTAATGTTAATTTTTGCTCGTTTTGAGTTTTACTCGACAAGTTATCATACTTTCAGTTCCTATTGAGCTTCATTTAATTGATGAGAGTTACTTATGGTATTTTTACGGTTGTAAGGTTATTTTACTTTATTTCTTCCCATTATTGGCTTATTAGAGCTCTTTACTTTTTCTTGAAAACTAGTTTCGTGGAAAGTTTTTTAAATTAATAAAAATATATGACACCATCATTCAGCCAGGGGGGGCTCCCCCCCCCCTTATGGGTGCCCATGACTAGAGGAGGTATGATACTAAATTAAACACTACTATTTGCGTCCAGATTTTTAAAAGGGTGTGTGTTGTTAAAAATTGCTGAAAATTTTTCTCCAGCATACAAATAGCAGGCCAAACTATAAAGTCTTAAAAAAATGAAAAGATTTGAAGTATTATTTTCTTTTTCCCTAAAAAGACTATGGCAATATAGAACAAATAGAAATTAATAAAAAAAAACTTTCCACAAAATAAGTTTTTCAAAGAAAAGCTAAGAACTCAATTAAACCAAAAATGAGCAAAAATAAAATCAAATAATCTACCAAGCATGAAACTACCACAAATCAGCATCAATAAATAAATGAAACCCAAAACGAACAGAAATTACAATAAATAACCAAGTCAAACTAAAACGAGCAGAGATTAACATGAGTAGGGCTCAAAACCCCTATGCCTTCCCAAGGCCAGAACATAATGTGCACTTTACTGAAAAAAAATGAATGTGTATTGTCAGTTTAATGTACATATACTGACATTTAGTAATCAAAATGTTAATATTATTTGATTTATTAAAGTTATAAAAGTGAAAAGATTAATTTTTTTTCAGTAAAGCGCAAATTATATTGGACTAATATGCAAATTGTATATATTGGACTTAGTTAGCTGCCTGATTCTTTGAGGTTTGTCTTTTACTATTCCAAAGAAGAAAAAGCTATAGGCTTTTTCCTGTTTGTAATCGGGGTTTACCTAAAGGATCAGTCTATAGCTCTCTATAAATGGTGTTTATGTAAGTTTATCATGGTAACAGCAGTTGCTGCAACCTAATAAGAGGCAAACCACAGTCCATAGTAACCAAAAGTTGAAAAAAGTGTTTGAAAAAAACTGCCTAATGATTACATAAGGAATTGATATAGTTTATTATAAATGTTGATTATGCAATTATAATAAAGAACAAACTATAGCCTATACTAACTGAAATGTTTAGTATAAAGAGCAACTTCAGATATTGATGAATCTGAGTTGCAGTGGTAACTGGCAACCTAATAAGAGACAATTGCATACCATATTTAAAAATAAAATAGCCCATAACTCCTAAAAAAAAGTGTCAGATAGAAACACAAAGTAAACTATCAGAATTGTCTTTTCTAAAACTTCTATATTCTGTTTGCAGCAGTAGGTAGCAACCTAAAAGAGACAATCACATCCCATACTAAGAAATACAGTATACCCATAACTGCTAAAAAAAGAGTCAGATCAAAACACAAAGTATACTATTAGAATTGCCTTGTTTGCAAGGCCGTATCCAGGGGGGGGGGGGTTTAACCCGGTTTGAACCCCCCCCCCAAAATTTTTGACCGACTCGAAAATAAGTCGAAAATTAGTAAAATCCAGGTAAAAATCAGTAAAATTAGTCGAAAACTGAGTCAAAAATTAGTAACCCCCCCCCCCCCAAAAAAAGTCAAAAATTAGCAAACCCCCCCCCCTGAACAAAAATCCTGGATACGGCCCTGCTTGTTTGAAACGCTTATATAGGAAACTTACTGCTCCTTAGATTCAATTACAAAGAAAATTCATTGGCTTGGAACACAAGAAAATTTGCTTGAACTTTAAAATTATGCAAACCAAGATCTGCAAACCAAGATTAGAATAATAGAAGCTACAGTGATGACAGTGGTTAAGTATGGCTCTGAAGCATGGGCACTCCAAAAAGCAGATGAAAATTTGCTAGATGTTTTCCAGAGAAATTGCCCATGGGTTGTTCTGGGAACCTGGCTGACTGACCATATTTCAAACAGCAGGCTGTACAAAAAATTAGGTTCCATCCCTCTTTCTAGGGCTTTAATGAAAGAAAGGTTGAGATGGCTAGGGCATATTGTGCAGATGATGGATGACATATTGCCAAAGATTGTCCTTTTTGACCAACTGTCTAGGGCTAAATGGAAAGCAGGTTGTCCTTGTCATTGGTGGGAGGACTTCATAAAGAAAGATTTAAAAGAAATGAGAACTTCCTGGAAGGGTGTAAAAAGGGAGGCTTTGAATAGACTGGGATGGAGGAGGAGCATGCATGGCTATGTTGGCCTCAGGCGGCTTGGTGCTGTGGCGAGATGTTAGTAATAGTAGTATTTCAAAATTCTGAAGTGACAGCATTTGTTTTCTTCTGTTTTTTTCCCCTCTGCAGCTAATGGGGCACTGGAACATCATAGAAAGCTGTTTAATAACTCATTTTAAAGGAAATTGATGTATTTAAAAACTTTTTGTATTTAAAAAATAATTTTTGAAACAGATACATAAAGGATTGGTATGGTTTGTTATAAATGGGGATTATGTAAGTTTAATTGGGTTTGTAGATATAGCTGAAACCTAGTAAATAACAAACAGCAGCAAGTAGTTACTAAAAGTTAAAATAGTACTAGCATCTTTGTTTTTCTCGGATATGGTTATATAAAATAAAATGCAATTTTTGACAATATATTAAATGACAAACTCTATTAGAACTCTAAATTTTGGTTGTAGTGATAGCTATTATTTCTTAGCTTCCAGATTCTCTGATGTTTGACAAAATGTATGGTTGTCACCTGTGAATATGAACATTTATGCTTGATAATAAAAAGACTAGAAATAAAAATAAGGGACTATGAAGAGTCTGAGAAAAATATCAGAGTATTGATAGTTTAACTTGTATTAATTGATAAAGAGAAAACTTTGCATTTTTAGGTAGATTCATATCGAGGGTACAATCATTCAACATGTGACACTGGTAATCTTGATTTCAGTCGGATCATTGTTACATTGCACCCTCCCAATGAAGGCTACAGTGTTAGTATCTATTCCAAAGGTAAATTTATCCTTAATTTCTTTTAGTATTTTTAAATTAATAAGTTTACAGAAAAAATGAAAAATTACAAAATTTTTGACATCATTAAAACATTATTGAGCTTACTAATATCAAATATGAAATATGAGCTACATAGTTTTCCAAAAGGTCGTAGTAAGAAATTTGTAGTTTAGGCTGTGATCTTTCGATTTTTTCAAATTTGGGTTCTTTATGTAAACCCTAAGCATCCTAACGTTCATGCTTAAGTATAGAATTGACTTTCAAGAATTCTTGCTATAAAAACAAAAATCCAGAAAAAATATTTTGTGGTATTTGTAAACATTTCTATTGACTTTCACTCAACCTGAAAAAAGCAGTAATCTGAAGGGTAGAATTATTATTATTATTTTTTTTTTTTTGGGGGGGGGGGGGTATAATAATAATAATAATAATTTATTTTTGACCCACTAACAATTATAAGAGAAGTGGAGTAACAAAAGAAAATAAAAAGTAAAGACATACAAAAACAAAACACATGCAAAACAATATCAATATAAAAACTACAAATACAAATCAAAACAATCGCACAAGAGGATGAAAAGGACCCAACCGCTTGCAGGCCTCATCTTTTAACTTGGAGCCCAACTTATTAATGACGTCAATATATCAGTTACATTAAACATTCGAGTAATCTTACGGTTTCTATACCAACGAGGCAAATACAAAAGATATTTACAATAACGGAAATAAAAAACTCTAATATCCTGCATATCATTATTATTAAAAAATGGGCGCAAACTTGATAGAAAAAGAATGGAATGGTCACAATACGTAGAATAGAGTTTAGCCAATGCCTTACGAGAATGTCGGCCGCGATTTGGGACAATTTTAGCATAACCTGCTTTAAGCTTATTCTTAATATCTGCAAGTGCACCAGCACGGATAGCTGAAATAGAAGAGCAGATACTAATCCCGAGCCAACGCAACGCAGGAGCCAGCTTAACTGAAAAAGAACTACAACTTAAATCACTGCTTGGGTTTTTAGCATTGAAAACTAAATATTCACATTTTTCAGCATTAAACACGAGGCCAATTTTTTCTAAAAGCTTAGAAACGAACTGGGTAGACTTAGCTAGGGTGAATTTTGAACGGCTAATAAGTAATAAATCATCTGCATAAGCAATATAAGATAAATTAGTTAGACCTGTAAAACACGACAGAAAAATATGAGAAAGCACAGGGTATAGACAAGCATTAAAAAGGTATGGTGACAGAACCCCTCCCTGCCTAAGCCCAGACCAAATTGGAATATTACCAAAAAAGATCTCTCCTGACCGAAGTCGAGCATATGAATTTGCATACCAAAAACAAAGGACACATATAACAGATGAATTCACTCCAAGCTGGGTAAGAGAATACCATAGTTGGCTGTGACAAACCGAATCAAAAATATGCTAGCCATTTACCAATAAGTCATTGTTAATATAAAGTGACAGTACATTTTCTGTATTTCTTTACAAATCATGCATTAAATAATACTGTTTAACCTAATTTAAATAAGAGCCTTATCTTGGTAACTCTAAGAATGAATTTTAGTTATTTAACGTGTACCTTTTTAGAGAAGTCCTCAAAACATAAGTGTTGAAAGTGCTTTTTTTATTTGTAGCAGGCCTTAACCTTTTAACTCGATCTTATTGTTTCATCCTTACTGTAATTTATTTTTTTTAGATCACCTTGGCTTCAATTTTGACACTGGTCTCATTCCATATGATGAGTATGAGTTTCTCGAGTGTATTGACAATAGAGAACTGCCTTTTATGATATTGGATATCTTAGATGAGTTAGGAATCAATCTCTTTTCATCTGGTGTATTACATGCAGAACTCCGAGATTGTCGAGAGAATCCCAACATTAGTACATGTCCTAAAGAATTTGTTGTTCTGAAACCTACTCTTCAGGTAGTGTATGTAATCTAAGTTTTGAATTCAGGTTAACCCTATGGTTGCTGATTGCATATATATATACATATATATATATATATATATATATATATATATATATATATATATATATATATATATATATATATATATATATATATATATATATATATATATATATATATATATATATATATATATATATATATATATATATATATATATATATATATATATATATATATATATATATATATATATATATATATATATGTAAATATAATGCACAGCACTCCTGTGCATTATGGAGGTATTGATGAAAATTATTCCAGATAAAATCTTCATTCTTGTTTTCAGAAAGCCTCACCATTGCTTCATCTTTATAGAAATGCCAGCAAAATTTTATATTAAGTAACATTATCAGTTCTGCCCTTCCTTCTCCCAACCAATGAAGTTGAAAATTTTTCCTCAGTGAATTTAAGAGTTAAGAGCTGTAACTTATTCAACAAAAACGCTGTTGTTTATGCTTTAAGATTGAGATCACTGGGAGTACATCAACCATTTTTGGGATCTCTGGGGTTGCTCTAAAGGTTACTTTCTATAGAGGGGGGGGGGGGAGGGTTGTATTCTACCCCAGCTATATTTTTGAAAAATTGAGGAAAGTAGGAAGACCCCTGCCTCTCAACTAAGATTAAGCTTTAAAACTCCTATCATGGAGAACTTAAAAGCATGACTCTAAAATCAATTTTTTTCTGTATTCTTCTTTTAACCCCAAGTTAGAGAAAATCCTTTGATTCCTCTGGGGTGTTTGACATGTGTCTGCCTTTGCTGGGCAGAATAATCTCTCATTTGCTGGATTTTTTTTTTCAGAAGAATTTGGGCTTTAAACAAGGTCTTTAAGAAAGTATCAGTGAAAAAGAAGAATGTTAATTTGATTCATTATTGTTAACAATATGCGGTAAGTATTATTATTTTTAGTGGAAGGGGGTAAGAGCAAAAGAATATTAAGTTTCGGTCGTTTTAAGCTTTGCTCATATTGTGGCACCTAGTTTGAGGTTACAAGCATAAAAGACAGATTCGCCACAGCTTTTTGCACACTAGTGGCTGTTTTCTATTTCCTGTTTGCAGCTTGTGTTGCTGAGGAATTTTGTACCTTGCTCGTGACGTCGAGACAACTTCAGCTGCTCTAATTAAAAGCAGAAATTAAAAATTAAAAAAAAAGTAAAAATTAAGAACATCTAATCCAAAATTTGAAAGATAGTATGCTGTTTCAAGTCAGATAGTTTGTTTCATACTTATACTATTTCATACTATTGTAATATTGTATTTCTACTGCATACTGCATACTATTGTAATATAATAGTATTTCATACTATTGAAACATAGTATGTTTCTGCTGTTTCAGAAAGATAGTATGCTGTTTCAAGCCAGATCACATTGGCATTTGCTTCAATTGTATAGCAGACATTTATATATGTGTTATAAATAAAAATATTCTACTCTACTCTTCTACTCGACAATTTGTTGTTTTTTTGTCAGCTAAGACGATTAGGCTAATATTCGATATTTTGAGTTTGAATTGATTGAAATTTATATTTCAATCAGTCAGTTTTTCCTTTGTCATATCATTAACAACAACACAACAAAATTATAATTACGCAATGCTAAACAAGGTTGAAAATAAAAGTGGTGCTATTTTCAAAAGTAAGGAATGTAACGGTGCTATAGTTATTGTCACCATTATTGCCAAATAGTGATAGGAATTAGATGTCACTTTGGGGTCAGTTTAAGGGCTTTAAATTGAATTTTCGAATAACGGCTATAATAATTGAGGAGAAGATAACAAATAGCATTGAGTAGTGTGTTCGTCTTGCCCCTGTGTAAATAATGGAATCATCTATAGATTTACATCTTTTAGCATGCAAAGTAATTGGCCCTGCATAATGCAAAAAGATGTGTTTTCTAAATTTTCCTCTCCACAATAAGCGCCCCTGTTCCAAATTTGGAAACCTTGTTTTTATTCCTTAGTTAATGGTTGGATCATTCACGTATTAACAAGCAACATAAATATAGAATATTCTAAATGTTGTATTTTCGACGGCTCTGCTCGTAGAGCGGTGAACTGTAGAGATAATTGTAATTTAAATTTGGCTGGTTCAATTCCGGCTTGAAGGATTTAATGGCGTCACTAGGAGGAGGCTAGGTTGTAAGCCTTCCCACTAATTTTTTTTTATCCCCTCTATAGTTTCACTGTGTGATTATTATTATTTAAGGACTTTTAGTTGCATATTCTTCAGATGACTAAAAAAGTGACAAAAGGATCTCTAATCTTTTCATTTATAAGTGCACTATTTTGTATGATTTTAAATAACATTTAAGGTGTATATAAATAGAAATAGGATGAAGGACTATGAAACATGAATTTTTTATGGATGTTAAAGCGGTTTTAGATATCGAATTAACCCTATTCCAATTGAATTCCTGATTCAAATTTAGGGTTTATGTGACCTAGTCGGTTCGATATCTGGTCAATTACCCAGTTGAGCTAGAGCTCTTGACTCGTGGTGGGTGGATGCCTAAACTATGTACCCATCTTATACAAAATCATGAATGCACCATAAAGGGTACAAAAGGGTAACGGCAACGCGCTACTCATGTCCCTGCTTTGCACAACACCGGTGGTTTTAGATATGTGAAATTAAAGTAAATTTAAAGTCAATCATTTAATACATGCTAAAATTTGGTGAATGAGCCGGGGGCAGCTACAGAATGACAAAGGGGTTATGCCTCTGTTGTACACAAAACCACACAATTTTTGTAGTTTTAGAATTTAACAGCAGTTTCTGTTAGCTTAGTTTGGGAAACTCCTAGTAGAATCTAATTCTTTGTGAGTGTAATTACTTATAGTAGGGGTATATTCTGCATACAGTTGTGCTAGGCATTATTTCAGCTAAATACAATTAAATATATTGTGGTGCAATAGTGACCATCTCCAAAATGCATCTACAAATGTGAACAGTGGATCGCCTTTGAAAAATGCAATAGATGCATTGTTTCGTTTTGAGCATGACAATAACTTTTATTAGATACATGGTACTGTCTGACAATATCGCAGTATCATGCTGTGTATATAGTCATTTTTGGTAGTCTCTCAGCTAAGGGTAATGAAGTATACTTAGGCCCATTATTGACCATCTTCCCTACCTTATATTAAGTCAATATGTCTCAATAAACGCAAATACTGGATATAAATCCATCAGAGAATCTGTTTCACTGTCTGAATAGATTTTTAAAACAAATTACAAGGTACCTTGTTTTATTTTGGAAATGATTATAGCTTCTCTTAAGAATTATATTCGCTGTGCAGCTTTTTGATATTGTATGTTATTTTTGGTATGTAGACTTTAAATGTTTCAATGACAGATGACAATTTTGCTATAAACCGATAGCTAAGGTTCAGTTTAATTTGATTTTTAAAGATTGTTCAGCATTTTCTTTAGATTGAAAAATGTGTTGAAAATTGTTTAAAGATCATTGGAATGGACATTTTTTTTAATCATCTGATTAAAAAGCCAGTTTAGATCGTTCTGTGAGAACAAGTCCAAGTAAAATCATAATTCTGATTAGATGAATGGATGCAATTGTGTATTTCAAAGGGAGCATAAACTTTAAGCGTGACTCTGATAGGAGTAAAATTTCGTAACACCTGCCGGATTTCATGTCCACTCGATCGAAAGATGTGCTTTTTGATCAAAGCATTTTACTTGCTTTGTTGTGTAATGAGCTGAAAAAATCCAATTTTTATTGGGCAGCTGGGCAGCATCCGGTAACGGGCAATTATAAGGCAAAAGTTTCCAGCAATTTTTTCTAAGTAACAGCAGTAGCCAATGCAAATTGATGGTAAGATTTTTTTTTCGAAGATGTATATAGAAAAACTAAAATCTGAGGATTACTATTTTCATTCACCCAGCAAAAATTTCATTTGAAGAATAAAAAAATAAAAACACTTTTACTTACCCTAACTTGGACTCTATTCCTGGAAGTTCCACAGCGCACCAAGTATAAAATTAGCTAATACCCACTACTTTGTAAAAGGTGAGAGCAATATCCCTCAGATACTTCTAGTCCTTACTCAAAGTGGATATATCATCTGATGGCAAGGTGCAGTTAACTGGCTCAAATGTTATCTCTGGAAGCAGTTCACACGCCTTCAAAGATTTTTCAATGCAACCAGTGTAGGAGCTGGGTTCGGAAATGGGACCAGCGAGGGGCTTGAAAAAGTGGCGGAGAGGTAATTCGTTGAAATGTAATTGACAAACAGCCCATTACACAGGTCTCCCGATCTTCAAATTCAAGACGACACAGTACCCCATTGTGAACGCCAGTATTTATGACTGTTCCATCACACCCTAGCAGAAGAATATTGTTTAAACCTCCGGGCACTTCTGCTGTGATATAGTGGTAGATACTTTCAGCTATGGCCAGGCTTATCCTGAAGCTGGTGTAACATGACCAACGGAGCTAGATCCTGGTTCTTTCACCAAGGAATAATGTTCCTCTACAGTTGTTATTTGGTTGTATTTATCATCTTCCTGTTCTGTTGACAATGTTTTGTCACGTCGGCCATTCATGTAGAGACCTGTTAAATGATCATTGTCAATGTTCAAATTCTCACTTTTAAGCTCTTGCATGGTTCGATACCTTTCTCTAGCAATTTTGTTTCTATTATTCACTGAAGATGTATCTTAGGCAGCGCGATCGCGCTGCCTAAGTAAAGAACGATGTTGGCACAATGTATTATTTATTTTTTGTTTTCTTTTTCCATACCAAGGCACTTCGTATCGAAGTAGTTGTCGTAGAAACTTCGAAAAGGGCTCGTCCGATTGGAAATTGGACTGGTTTGCGCACTTTATAACAGTCGAAGGTTATTTAAAGGCAACTAACACTCCTTAGATGCTCACCATTTTTACAAATGCATCCAATCAGAATTTCGAGATAGCCATTTTGTTCAGCGTAGTTGATTTCCGGATAGAAATTATGTTTTTGAGGAGGACACTCTCCCACATCATCCCTCAGGGCAAGGGTTTTAAGTTATACCCTTGGGGAATATAAGAACGATATTGTCACAATGTATTATTGGCACTTCGTATCAAAGAAGTAGTCGTAGAAACTTCGAAAAGGGCTCATTCAATTGGAAATTGGAGTGGCTTGTGCCCTTTTTAATAGTCAAAAGTGATTGGAAGGTAACAACACCCCTTCCACACCCACCATTTCCCGTAACACATCCAATCAAAATTTTGAGATTGCATTTTGTTCAGCGTAGTTGATTTCCAGATAAAAATTATGTTTTTGAGGAGGACACTCCCCCAAAGCCCTCAGGGCAAGGGTTGTAAGTTATGCCCTGGGGGGATATAAGGTTTTATAGAAAGTGATGTTGTAGAAACTTCAAAAAGGGCTAACTCAATTTGAAATTGAAAGTGCTAGTGCCCTTTTTAATAGTCGAAAGTTATTGAAGGGCAACTAGCCCTCCTTCCACGCCCACCATTTCCCCAAACACATCCAATCAAAATTTTGAGATATCCATTTTGTTCAGCGTAGTTGATTTCCGGATAGAAATTATGTTTTTGAGGAGGACACTCTCCCACATCCCTTAGGGCAAGGGTTTTAAGTTATACCCTTGGGGAATATAAGAACGATGTTGTCACAATGTATTATTTATTATTTTTTTCCTTTAGACCAGGGCACTTCGTATCAAAGAAGTTGTCGTAGAAACTTCGGAAAGGGCTCATTCAATTGGAAATTGGAGTGGCTTGTGCCCTTTTTAATAGTCGAAAGTGATTGGAAGGTAACAACACCCCTTCCACACTCACCATTTCCTGTAACACATCCAATCAAAATTTTGAGATAGCCATTTTGTTCAGCGGAGTTGATTTCCAGATAGAAATTAGATTTTTGAGGAGGACACTCCCCCACAGCCTTCAGGTCAAGGGTTTTAAGTTATGCCCTGGGGGCATATAAGGTTTCTATAGAAAGTGATGTTGTAGAAACTTCAAAAAGGGCTCATTCAAAATTGAAAGTGCTAGTGCCCTTTTTAATAGTCGAAAGTGATTGTAGGGCAACTAACCCCCCTCTCACGCCCACCATTTCCCCAAACACATTCAGTCAAAATTTTTGAGATATCCATTTTGTTCAACGTAGTTGAAGGTTCTGGAAATTAGGTCTTTTAGGATGATAGCCCCCTCAGAGCCCTCAGTGCAAGGGTTGTAAGTTATGCCCGGGGGGCATATAAGGTCTATATAGAGAGTTGTTGTAGAAATTTCAAAAAGGGCTCTTTTGATTTGAAATTGAAAGGGCTAGTGCCCTTTTTAATAGTCGAAAGTGAATGTAGAGCAATTAACCCCCCTCTCACGTCCACCATTTCCCCAATCACATTCAATCAAAGTTTAGAGATAACCATTTTGTTCAACGTAGTGGAAAGTTCTAGAAATTATGTATTTGAGGATGACAAGCCCCCCAGAGCCCCCAGGGCAAATGTTGTAAGTTATGCCCTGGGGGCATATAAGGTTTTTATACATAGTGTTATCATAAAAACTTCAATATGGGCTCATTCAGTTGGGATTTAAAAGGTCTAAAGCCCTTTTTACTAATTGAAAGTGATTGCTGAGTAAATAACCTCCGTCTCACGCCCCCTATCCCCTAAACATACCACTTCAAAATCTTGAGATAGGAAATTAGGTCTTTGAGGATGACCACTCCTCCCCCCAGTCCTCAGGGCAAGGGTTGAAATATGCCATGGGGCAAATAAGGTTTTTATTGAAAGCGTTGTCGTAGAAACTTCCAAAGCGCTCATCCGATAAGAAATTGGAAGCTCTAGTGCCTTTTTGAATAGTTGAAAGTGATTGGAGAGCAACTAACGCCCCTCTCACGCCCACCATTTCCCCAAACACATCCAATCGAAATTTTGAGACAGTCATTTTGTTTAACGTAGTTGAAAGTTCTGGAAATTCGGTCTTTGAGGATGACAACCCCCTCACAGCCCATAGGGTAAGGGCTGTAATTTATGCCCTGGGTGCATATAAGGTTTTTATAGAAAGCGTTGTCGTAGAAAATCAATAAGGGCTCATTCAATTGGACATTGAAAGGCCTAGTGCCCTTTTTAATAGTCGAAAGTGATCGGAAGGCTTGACATTTTTATAGTAAAGATCGATGTTGGTGCAATGTATGATTTTTTTTTTTTTTTTTTGTTTAGACCAGGGCACTTCGTATCGAAGGAGTTTTCGTAGGAACTTCGAAAGGACTCGTTCGATTGAAAATAGCAAGGGCTGATGCCCTTTTTAATAGTCGAAAGTTATTGGGGTGCAACTAATCCCCCTCCCAAGCCCACCCACCCATTCGCCCATTATATTTAAAAACTAAGTGTTGCCTTAAGATTAAATCAAAATGCACTGTGTTCATGCTAATTCTCAATAATGCATCTCAGCAGTATCCTAAGAACGACTGAAGGTTTTATGTTCAATGTTTCGGGGCTACTTCTGCTCTTAATATTTGACCAAATTAAAATAGTGTAACTATATCCAAGCTATCAAAGAAAGTCAACATATTTTTTTACGAATGGTGTTAAGTTTTCATTTTCACGTCAACTAGAGGAGGTACCATATGAAACTAAATTAAACACTATTATTTGTGTCCAGATTTTTAAAAGGGTGTATGTTGTTAAAAATTGCTGAAAATTTTTCTCCAGCATGCAAATAGCAGGCCAAACTATAAAGTCTTAAAAAAACGAAAAGATTTAAAGTGTTATTTTCTTTTTCCCTGAAAAGACTATGTCAATATAAAACGAACAGAAATTAATTAAGAAACTTTTTCCGCAAAATAAGTTTTTCAAAGAAAAGTAAAGAACTCTATTAAACCAAAAATGAGTAAAAATAAAATCAAATAATCTACCAAGCGTGAAACTACCACAAATCAGAATTGATAAATAAATGAAACCCAAATCGAACAGAAATTACAATAAATAACCGAGTCAAATTCAAAACGAGCAGAAATTAACATGAGTTGGGCTCAAAACCCCTATGGTTTCCCAAGGCCAGAACATAATTTGCGCTTTACAGAAACAATATAAATGTTTTTACTTTTATAACTTTAATAAATCAACTAATATTAAGATTTTGATTACTAAATATCAGTATATGTGTATTAAACTGACAATGCACATTCATTTGTATTTTTTTCAGTAAAGAGCAAATTATGCTGTGGCCTTGGGAAGGCATAGGTTTTGAGCCCAACTCATGTTAATTTCTGCTCGTTTTGAGTTTGACTCGGTTATTTATTGTAATTTCTGTTCGTTTTGGGTTTAATTTGTTTATCGGTGCTGATTTGTGGTAGTTTCACGGTTGGTAGATTATTTGATTTTATTTTTGCTCATTTTTGTTTAATGGAGTTCTTTACTTTTCTTCAAAAACTTGTTTTGTTGAAAAAGTTTTTTTTAATTATTCCCATTCAGAGACAAGGTCTACGTCGTACAGAATACTAGAAGCCATGGGAGCCGTAGCTTGAAACGATACCCCAAGTCTTTGGCTTATTAAGGCGGTATTTGAAAGTTTCCTTTGCATTTGGAAAGAGGATGGAGTCGACCGTCCGGGATTGTAATAGTAGTCGTCAGGTTCAGGTTATTTATTCTCGTCCATTGCCTCATCATCTTCTAATAATGTTGATGAGCTGGGCGCAGCAGATTGAGAACTACAAAGGATTTTTTTTTTGTCTTCTTTTCAGCATTTTCATCACTAATTAATGATTTAAGATGTTTTTCTAGTTTTAATTCAAGAAGTAGAATTTTTGCTAAGGCACAAGAAATATTTTTGCATTTTATATAATCTAGAAATTTTGAACTGGGAACTAACATATAATGAAATCTGTTCTAAAATTTTCAGGGTATAATTTTGAAAATTCCCAAGATAAGTGTGTATTGCATCATCACATAAATGATGATTTATTTTGATTACTTCAGTTAGTATGAGCTACAGTTCGTTCTTTAACATGATGGTTTCAACCAACGATTATAACGACATTCATCGTCTTTGATGTGAAAATGCACTTTTTTTTGTAAAAATATTGGTTTTATTTTGAATATTTTTCTTGTTAAATACAAAAGGCACTAGATATGGCAATTTTCTTTTAAAATGAGCCATTAAACAACTCTCTATGATGTTCCAGTATCCAGCTAGCTTGGGTGAAGGAAATGGCGGAAAAATGTATTTGTCGTACAAAAGTGTACAGTGTATTTGTCGATTTTGGGGAATTTCAGGCTTCTTGCCAGAACAGAACATATTGGCGAAAAATTTTGCACACTAATTAAACATACATATATGTAACTTTTGCACACTACCGTAAAGTGCTATGACATTTGAAAACAATTCAAAAAAAGGTTGATTTTGCTAAATTTTTGAAATGTCAGGTCCCTTTCCAGAACAGAAGACATTATTCTAGTGTGGTGAAATTTTGTACATAAGCTACTTATGTATAGAGGCAAATTTTTCGCTCTACCTCAAAAGCATCATAAAAACTCGCTTTTTTCGATCCCCACTAATCTTGGAGTGACAGATGTGACAGGCCAAAGTTCAGCAAGTGACACTTTGGACTGTCTATTTCTTAGCAGATTAATCTGCAAACAGAATCCGGACTCTAGTATTCAGACATGCAAACCGCCCAATAATTATTCATTTGGTTTTCTAGCTGTGTTACAAAGTTTATATACATATTTTTACGCAATCACGAAAATGTAAAGTCAATAAAAATATTTTTCCATGTATACCATTTTACAGGGGAAACTTACAAAGTTTCGCTGTCAGTGATGGTGGTTCTGATAAATTTAGGCGGCAAGGACCAGATAATTTTCCAGTGTGTGTGTGTGGGGGGGGGGGGGGGGGGGGTTCTACAGCCATAATAAGATGCGCTTTTTCTCTAAATTTGTCAAGCTCCCCACAAGCGAATTTTTTTCTGACAAACACATAGAACTATCTATTATTTAGATAGTCTTTGAGAAATACGATTTTTAAAGTCGAGTTTTTATTATAGAGCATTGTTCACGAACTGGCGATGTGTTGCGGAGAAGATGTGTCAGAGGAAGAGAAGAACCTAGTTGAATCGAGACTGCTTAGGATCTTATCTGGCCCTTTGGATTTAGAAGTCAAGCCTGGAAATGATTGGGAAAGCGAAGAGTAAGTGTTGAATTTCATTATTTTTTCAGCATTGATCAGGTAATTTAAATATATTTTGATTCAAGTTTTCCAAATAGTTTACTTTCAAGGTAAAACATTACCGAGAGAACTCAAATGCTAGGTCGTATTTCAAAGATCCTGTTAAAAATCCTCAAAAGGCAACGAATTACAAATTTTTTGTTCTAAAAACCCTTTTTTTTGTCCAAATAAGTTTCTTCGACGTTGGTTATGTTTATTCATATAACTGATACGAAACAAGTCATGTCAATCGCTTTCAATGCACCTTTTTTTTTAGTTTGACAGACTGTGTGAGAGATGGCCTTAAGTTGGCTGCGGGGATTCAGAATGTGTTATATGAGGGTAATTCAGGTGGTTCAAATTTGTGTTTGTTGATTCAGATGGTATTCGGCTAAAATGATATTCACAACCAATCCCTTTTAACTTTGCACATACAATAGATTGGTCCGACCCAGTTTTTTCGTATGCCATTTAGCTTTCAAATTATTCAGAATTTTGGGTTTTTTATAATAAAACCCCAAATGTGCGTTATATCTCTGTTACACACTCAGAGAATTAATTAGGAATTGTAGGTTTCGATATATATTTAGTTTTCGTGATGTCTTGAAGGCGTAGAAACAGCTTGTAGTTAATTATATCCAGAAGACCTGAAATGTATTTTGCTGTTTTTTTCTCTTGTGAGACTCGTGCCGTGTAAAACTCCGCCTTTCAAATTGCTGCTGTTTATATATTACTAATATATTATATTCAAAATCATGTTCTCCACTTTTATTTTTGATTATTATTAATAGACAAGGTTTTTTGGTTAGTCAATGCTAATACACCTTATTCTGCACTTGTAAGGTTTATGTCTTAGAAAAAAAAACTATTAGAAATATATATATAACGTTTTACGGTAGTAAAACTACTTGAAAACAATATAGGTGGGTTATCAATTCCTAACGACCAAGAAAAACTCTACTCTCTAATCACTAATTAAATTACTTTATAACCTCCCATCATTTGAAGGAGTTTATTTGGACTCAGTATTCAATATGGATGCTGAGGATGGCAGCTACCTTCTTCTTCTTCTTCTGATAAACACCACCTGGAATCCATAATAGACTCCTTTCGGCTTTTAGTAGGTTTCTTCTGAATCATCAGATTAACAAAAAGGCTTTTTTTTTCTTCAATGTCAACACAGCTGTCCGTTTCCAGCAATGGAAACAGGTACCTATACTTCCTACTCGCTCTCGCTCTTTTCTGCATTGGAGATATCTATGGGTAAACTGACTGGAACAATATTATTATCAATGAGAAAATTAATAATAGTTTTATCTCCTACATTACAATTGGCTTTAAACAGCTCATCGATATCTTTATTAAAGATATCGGTGTGCTCCCCTCTTCTTGCCGAAAGTTTTGAGTTGGAAATAGAAGATTCAATTCATATAAATGCCTCTTGTAGAGAAAACTCACCTCTTTGACAATAAGGCCCCCCTCCTTAGCTTTTTAGATGTGATTTGCTTAAGAGGGATTTATCGGACCAATAATAATGTAAAAAGCACGTAGAAGGCTTGATTCAAACGAAACTATAAATTCTAATACCCTTTTCGAACAGCATAAAGTTTTTGCCTTGACAAACTGCGTTTTTTTGCAATTGTATACTACAGTGGACAGTTTTAGTCCAAATTTGAAGAGCAGCAAGTTACCTCCAAATCAAAGTTTAGAGTGCCTTTAAAATTGTAAATGAGCACTGAATCTCGCAAATTTGGGGGAAGTTTCTTAGATGTAAGATAATTCTATTTGTTTTGAGTTGTAACGTCGCTCTTTATTTTCCTTTAAAAAAAAAACTTTTTTTCTTCAATTTAATTCTTGAAGTAGGAGCAAATAATGTCGAAATCTCTAGGAGTTTCAAAATGGGAACACAATCTTCAAGAGTAAGTTTTATTTTGTAATTTTGAAAGATTCTGAAATATATTCTAGTTTTAATTTTTTTGGCAGCATTCTGTAAAAACAATAAAACTCCCAATAAAAAGTAAAAAATCCTAGGATCACATTGGCGAAAAAGGCGAAAGCAAGTAGAATGTAGGCGAAAACAAGAATCTGTCAAAGAGGCGTTTATTGTTTCAGAACTTCTCATTGTACGTACTGTATATTTTCTGTCCAGCTCTAAATAAGTGCCTGAGGGAATCTGGGGAAGGTAAATAGGAAGGGTGTGCGAAAGCACTGGATCGCTTCCCCCAACCCCCACTTCACTTCCTGGCTGAAAGACCATGAAAAGGAAACCAACACCTCTTTATTGAATCGATGAAATCTATTGCCGTTTCTTTTTACTGTAAGCTATACAAAAATGAACCATTCAACCGAATATTACAATTTTTGTTAATTTTTTATATAAAATGTAAAAAAAAAAAACAAAAAAAAACTTTGAAACTGTTCACTTTTTTGTAAAATTTTAAAAATATGTACTTCGTTTTTGAGTTTTGCAATTATATTAAAAATAGTACCGCGAAATATTTTCATTTCGTCCGGGGGGGGGGGGCTGATTTTCTCTGGTATTTAAATTTTGTCACAAAAGACTCAGCCCTTTTAGATTCTTCGTGGTTTTATTGATATATATTTTTAAAAGGAGATAGTATGAATTCGTGATAGTACAATTTTTTTTACACTTACTGGATGTTAAAATTCCATGGTTTCATTTCTCATCCCCATTATTTCTTGTAGTTTTAATTATGTTTATTTCATTTTATTATTATTTTGTGTTTGCTATCCTGTAAAACCTGTATGTCGTTTTGTTTTTCTTCTGCAGTAGCAGTAAACAAGAAACATATGAATAAAATATCTAAAAAATGGAATTTTTTAGTGAGGAAGATAACGGAGAACAAGATTCACCGAAATTTCGATTGAGCGATATTCGGTTTTCTGTCATTAAAAAAAGACGCCTAGAATGGGACGCCCCTCCTGGACTTCGACTGTACGATTTCCTGAAGAAAAGAAAAGAAGCGAAACCCAGTAGCTCTTCACAGCGGCAGCATCTTGTAAGCAACTCTTTCCCCGGATTCACTTTTTGAATTTTCCAATTTAGTGCTCGTTCTATTTGACTATATGCCTCTTCATTTTGCTGTCAACCCGTCCCACCTTTAGTCAACCGCCCCACCCGGGTCCTCTCCCTTTTTTTGCCATTTTGCTCCCAAAAGATTCAGTTACTGAACATCTCAGTAATTCTTTAATCTGTGTGATAAATTGTGCAAAATAAATACTAAAAGGGTTAATTAAATTATATACGTTTTTTGGGGTTAGTTTTTATGTGGAATGATCGGCGAGATTCATTTATCTCTAACATAAATGTTTTCCTTAATTCTTAGCCTTAATATTTGTCAATTCGTTAACGAAGCTAATAAAGGTGTTATGAACCAAAAACAATACCATAAAGGTATTGATTTTTTGGCACTTAAGAAGTCAAGATTGTTCTGAGAGTGGTGTTGATTTGTTCCTCCTAAGCTACCCCTCTCGTTGGTACGCTCCTATCTCTAACAGGCCACTACCTATGTAATGTACTTTCTTATTTCTTTGTTTGTTTGTCTCTTTTTTCGTAGTCTTGGTTGCAGCAATAGCTGCAGCCTAATAAAAAGCGATCCACAGCCCATTGTAATTGAAAGTTTAAAATCGCATTTTGAAAAAAAAATTATGTGTGATTGAGGAGTGTAACTATTATATAGATGTAGCTTAGTAGTAAAATTTGTTGCGAAAGCAACTTTTTTTTTTATTTCGAAAATTGGCTTGACAATTCTCGGAGGTGTTGGGAATGAAAATGAAAAAGTGTAACATTGGACTCAGCATGGCTGAAAGCCCTATACCAGAGGTTTTGAGCCCTCCCATCTTAAAGACAAGGAGAATTACTTTTTTTTGCAGTAGCATCAGTGATGTGTCTGTTTTTTTGGTAGGCTACCTGGCTCTCGCAAGATTGTAGAAATATGTTTAACGAATCCTTTAAAAGCTGCTGCTAGTGAATAATTTTAGTCATTTGTAAGAAGAATAGCGTCCTAAAATATTACGGCTGTTTATTACGGCTAATATATTACGGCTTGCCTCAGTAAAGTGTCGTATTCTAGTATAGTGGCCCTAACATAGCCAATATTCTGAGAACTATTGAAAGGCTATTTATGTAATCCCCTAGTTTCATAGGCCATAATGGCGTATGGTGTGCTATTACTTCCTAAACATGGAAACAGTGCGTAAAAGATGAACTTCAATATAGAGACCATTTTCCAATGAAACTAACTGAGTACTGCAGAGTTGCACACCATTTATTCGGGTGTTGGCCAGTCGTCAATACTCTTTACCTTAGACTAAGGCGACCCCAATGCAAAAGGTATTGTAGAAAAGAAAAATTGGTTCCTCCCAACACGGTTCAAAAAAGGGCCAGAAAAGGGTCAAAACCTAACCAAAAGACAAATTGACTATTACAGTTAGCAAAATACCCACTATTCTATGGTATTTAAGACATTCTTTGTAACACAAGAGGGTTCTTAGGGAGGAGTTGCTTTACTTCTCTTAGTTATCCTCCACTTGGCTACGCCTCTCTGCCCTAACATCCCATTACCCATATGCGTTTTTTATTTCATTATCAAATTTTCCCATAAGTTTAATTATTCCATCATTTCAGCGGAGAAAGGAATACTTTCCTCCATTTTGGATGGAAAACCCTTCCGAAATTGTGCCACCTAATGAAATTGTTGATGTTATTCAATTTGCTAAGGTTCAAGATAGACCGGCTGAAACAACAGACTCGGGCCTAGTCCCTTTAGAAGAATACATATTCGAGGTGAGCATGTTTTTGGTAATTTCTCTTAAGTTGTCAAAAATTTGGTTGGGATGGTCTTCATTAAATCTCAAATAGTGCAGCATTATCATAGTCAACGCAGTAGTGTTGACTTAATTAAGTCAAATGGCCTCGTCATAAGTTATAGGTAAGATAAGTAGTTAAGTCACGGTGTCGTCATAAACTAAAGTTGATCGTAGAAAGCTGAGGGGGGGGGGCTCATTCAATTTGCAAAGCAATAGTTTTAATGTCGATGTGAACGACCCAAATCGGAGGCCAACCACCCTTTTGCCATGCCTTTTATATACTCATTTGATCAGGTGAAAGTTTCGAAATAGTTTTAGTCAGAACAGCCGAATGTAAAAAAAAAAAGTCCCGGGAAGCAACTTAATGCGCGTAGTACTTGGTTCAAGAGCCCGAAACATTCAAATTTAAAAACAAAGGCCTCATAGATAAATTTTAGCTGAAAGATGGGCATATTTTTACTTTATTGACGAAACGACTGTCCAAAGATCTCGGCCTAAATAACTGCAGGACTAGAAGCCATTTGCTTATGCTGCACACTCTCCCTCCCACTCCGAACCTCATTAGTGCAGACATATTTTGAAATATTTGATTCGTGCTTGTTCAGGGATAATTTAGAGAGCGGCCTCAAATGATTAGATAGCCCCTAAATGAAAACATGATGGGTAAGTATTTCACATGTTCCTATACTGCCAATACAGTAAGAACACATTTCGCTCGTAGTGTTAGACCATATATCTGAATCGCAGAATCAAAGGATTTTTGTCTTTGTAATTTGAGTAGCTGAAGAAGAGCTTCGGCCTCCTTGAATCCCGGTCTTCGTCGTAAAATAAGACCGTCTTAAGATCAGAAGAAACAGCAAGCACCAGTGTTTTGCGCATGGTGTTCAGTTTCCACCAGCGTTGGCATTTAAGTGTTTCTAATATCCTTAATTACAAGTGTGGGACTAAAATGCCAGTATGGGTCTCTTAAAGCATAACATAGCAAGTAGTCTATATTTATGTCCAGTATGACGCCCTTTTGTTAATTTTATTTCATATTTCCTAGCTAGACTATCAAAATTATAATTTTAGGCCGACAAAGGTCCCCAAGGCCAGGGAAGAATTTACTTGGTTCGACTGACAATACTCCATAGAAGGGCGACTGATGAATTTGTTGGAGAGCTTTATGTCGATAGAGATTATAAGGAGAATAATCCAAGCAATGGATCCCTATGCAGGTAATATCTCCTACGTTAATCACCTTTTTTATGTAAGATGAAATTTTGGTGCTTCAGATTAAAGGGGATTGTACATGTGTAGAGAGAATATAAAAGAATAGAATGTGTAGAAAAGAAAAGAATAGAAAAAAAAGAAAAGAATAGAATGTGAATTAAAGCTTGTGTCGTAGTTGTGAATTTTGGGTTTCTGGACTGATTCTCAAAACCGTGGAAGGAGGTCTCTAATTCTTTTTGTCATCATGTTACCTATCTGAGTCTGGGCCAAACTTGATCAGAAGTAGCAGTTAATGCTTTACTTATGGTTTCTGAGTCCCGGACCGGCTTAACCTCGGCAAGAGTAGAGGAGAATGGAGTCTAAATTTTCGTCATCAGGCCATCTTTCAGAAAGGATCGTTAGATCTCAGCCATATCTAGTGGGAAGTAAGGTCCAGTGTTCTAGTTCTGCCTTCTGTGGCGCCGAGCTGATCCATCCGCTGTGGGAGGTAGAGGAAGGAGGGTTTCTATATTCTTCTCGCCACATTTAACACACGACAAAGTCATATCCCAATGAAACGTGGTGGGAGGCAAGAGACATTGGTCTAGCTATGCCTTTTGGGGAACAGGACTTACTTGCAAAGTAAGGGTCATCCTTCAACTACAACTTCTGTGATAGCTCTTTTTAATGTTCAGAACTTTTCAGTTCAAACAGAAAATCAAAAAAATCTTTTGAAATGAAAAGTCGAGTTCAAATCAAATTATCTCTTCCCGCAGGTCCATGATTGCAAAAAGAGTAAATATGAGAGTGGAACAGAGACCCAGATTTAGCTATGTCATGGGGAAAAATAGTTTAAACTTACGGGAATAACAAGGAAACAAGCATATCCGAAACAAAACAGTGCAGAAAGGCCTCATCCCACTTTGGGGAAAATGTAACCGTTGGTTGTCTACCCGATAACGGTGTTTTTTTTTTATCTTCAAGTGTTTCGTTTAACTAAAGTGGCAATAACTATAACGAAAATGTTTATAATGATTATTTACTTAAATAATAATTAATCATTTATGTAATATAACTAATAACTATTTTTTTTTTTAAAGTCAAATTTCTCTACTTTCAATTTCCACAATCCTTTGATATTTTTTTTTAAGCTATCGCTTACGCACAGCAACGTCTCCTTGTTTTATGTACATTAAAAACCCCAGATTTTCCAGCAAAGCTCAATATATCTCTTCATAATTGCCGTGAATGTAAATGGTATAAATTTCCAAATAATAGGTGGTTTCCATTCACCCAATCAATTTTCACAGGTTTATAGAAGTAGTAATAAATGAAGATGATGGGTTTAGCTTGCGATGGAACTCGTTGCTTACATCGCCTATTTGAAAGGTTCATAGAAGATTATAGAAGATTCAATAACCACCTAAAAACCACGATACAAGACTAGCGGCAAATCAAATATTTGATTATACCTTGCGCCGCGAATTTAGGAATAAAAATATATAGAATAAAAAAGGTCTGCTTGATTTTGGAATGGCCAAAACTCTTTTCTACTTATGTAGTAATTTAGAGAACGTTGTTAACAGTGAAATGCTGACAGAGCACCCAGCTATTGGATCTAGCGATCTCGTTTGTCTTTTAACTTTTTTAAGAGAACAGGCTACAAGAAAAAAGCATATAGGAGAGATAATAGAGAGAAATAATTGGAGGTTTGTAAATTTTCCGTTGGGAAGCTATAGCTGATTATGCTTGAATAATTTAGAGAAATTAGAGCCCGGAATGTATGGTATATACTTAGAAATATAGCTTTCACTGAAAAATAAATGCTTCAATGCATTTTGGTCAAAGCACCAAAATTTATCCTTTGTTCACGGTAATAATCAAACAATTGATCAATAGGAAGAGATATACTCGGAAAAGGTACTTTAAAGTTCAAAGTTGAAAGGTTTCATCCCAGTTTAGAAAATAAAAAAAACAAGTTGTTTTAACTGAAAGTAAGGAGCGACATTAAAACTTAAAACGAACAGAAATTATTCCGTATATGAAAGGGGCTGTCCCCTCCTCAACGCCTTGCATTTTACGCTAGAGCTTTTATATTGTTTTAAAAAATAGAGTTGTGAGAAAGAGTCAAACTTTAGCGTAAAGAACGAGGCATTGAGGAGGGAACAGTCTCTTTCATTTAAGGAATAATTTCTGTTCGTTTTCAGTTTTAATGTCGCTCCTTACTTTCAGTTAAAAAAAAATGTTTTTTTAAATTTAATTTCTGAACATTTTTGAGTTAATGCAGATTTTGATTTTGCCTAACCTTACTTGAATAATTAAACGGAGTTTGCATATTAATTTTACTTCTTTTTGTTAAATGGCTGTCTCGAAGGTTGTTTAATTTTATTTAAGAACGTTTTTATTAGTAATAAATATACGTTAGCTTACTTACGAATTAACTTACGAAACGAAGTTCTGTATTCCATTTATTTTTAATACATATATTAGGGGGTTCGCCCCTTAGTCAATACCTCTCTCTTTACGATATAGTTCGAATTTTGTTCCAATTCTTTAAGAATGACCCCTTAATCACGAAGGCCGTTTAGTTAGAATAAATAGCTCTTATGAAAGTACTAAAAAAACTTCAGCGTAAAGAGCAAGGTATTGACAAGGGGTGAACCCTCTTATATACATAAAGTTTCTCTTCGTTTTAAGTTTTGATGGTGCTCCTTACTTTCAGTAGAAAAACTTGTTTTTTATTTAATTTCTGATCTTTTTTTTAAATAATGCTGGGAAATCCGGCGCCCCCTTCATAGCAATGCCCCAGCCCCCATGAAAACTTCTTCCATGTAAAGGTCATTCCATGTAACCACCGAGCCACCCACCCCCTCACTACCATAAAAAATCCCCCCTGAAAACGTCTGTATACTTCCCAATAACCAATACTAAATGTAAAAATTGAGCAAACTTCATTACTTTCAGTCCTTTCCCTGGGGCCTGTGGAGGATTAAGACATCCTCAAAGACATAGCTATTATATATTTCCAACCATGCTGAACAAAATGGATATCTCAAAATTTTGATCGGATGACTTTGGGGAAAAATGAGCGTGGGAGGGGGCCTCAGGCGCGTATCTTGCGAGAGCCAATTTTCTCAGGCGCGTAACTTTTGACGGGTAAGACTTGATGAAATTTATATATTTAAAATTAGCATAAAAATCTGATTCTTCTGATGTATCTATTGATATTAAAATTTCGTTTTTTAGAGTTTCGGTTACTATTGAGCCGGGTCGCTCCTTACTTACAGTTCGTTACCACGAACTGTTTGAAAGTCTCCGGTTTCTTCCTGCTATAAAACAGTATAGTTTTTGGCAAATTATGTAGCTCAAGTAGCAAATAAAGCCTTAGTAAATTCCCAAAAATTCTGGAGCTTTGAATATTCTCACATTAATATAAGAGGGGGTTGGAAAGCGGAATATAGATGGTGTGCCTGGCTATAGAAAGGATGTGGTATCCAAACAGGTAAGAACTAGGAAATCCAAAAATGACATTGTGTTATAGCAGCGTCCCCGTCTCTCTTTCTGTATGCTAGGATTAAGGAAGTATGGGGGGAGGACCATTATTTTTAGGCAAGGCTTACTAAAGTGGAACTAAAGTGGGCAATATCAGCAAGAGGAAATTTTCACCATTTGGTGGACAGAAAGTATCTGGAAAGGGCGAAGGCCCTTATTTTTGCCCAATATGTTGAGATAGGAAGAATGATTTAATTTTGTTTAATGGTCTGAGGGGAAAAAAATCCAGGGTGGAATACAAGAGAGAAGTGGGTGGGTATAATGTTAAATGATAGAAGTTTTTTGGGGATTAAGAAGTTTGGTAAGTTTGTGGGTACAAGTATTATACATTCTCTGTAATAAAAGGGACAATTTTCTGTAATTTTTTGATAATTTAATTTGGACTTGAGGGTGTGTTTTCTTTTATGATTTGTATACTGTTATATTTTTGTATTAACCATGGCCCATAAAAGCTTTTAGTATTAATTAATTTCATATCAGATTCTCACATTCCAAATGCATAAAGTGTTAGTTGGTTTAAACTACATAACTACCTAATATGGCAAGACTAACCTTAGTCTATCTAAAAATACCAAAACTAAATAGCCTAGAGTTGCCAATCTTTTAATAATTGGTCTACATAAGCATTCACAACCGGTCAGTTTGATAATGTCTCCCCCTTCCCAATCGAGGTAGAACCCTTAAGTCAATTTGCTGGAAGTTAATGTACCTATTTAGATGAAGATGTGTTTAAGAGACTAATGAAAATAAACCCAAATAAGGTCAGAGGTCCTGATGGGGTGTATCCTTGGTTATTCAAGGAAATCTACTCTAAAATTGTTTGTTTACAATCATAATCTACAGGAAATCTTTAACCTCCTGTACGGGTCCTAGTAATTGGCTAAGGGGATGTGTTACTCCAGTATTCACTTAGAATGACAAAGAGTGTGTAGATAATTATGGATCACATCAGCTAGGATGTTAAGTTACAGTACCGTATCATCCATTTAGGGGTAATGGATTGTCTTGAGAAGAACAAACTCCTCTGCTCTTCCTGAAATAATTCTAGATCAAATAGGCCAGTAAAGACTAGCCTAATTGATATTTCGTGTTGTGTCGAGCAGCAGCTTAATGGTCACAATAGCAATATCTCCCAGTAAGTAATTTTGTTCTTGAACATCAGAATTAAATTTTGAAGCTACAAGCTATGGGAATCGTCTAGAAAAATCGATCCTGGAATCAGGGTAGTGCATAGGGGGGATGAGGCCTTCCCCTCGAAATTATAAATTTTCTTGTATTTCTGGGCACTTTCTATTCTAATTATCAAATGAAGTCTATTTTATTATTGATCCCCTTGCTGGATTTTTTTTTCTATTGGTACCCTTCCCCCCTGAAAAAAATTCCGGCGCACGTGCCTGGCTGGATTACTTCTACCGACAGACCGGAAGCTGGTTGTTCCCGTTTTTAATGATTATGGGAAACAGGTCTTGTCCCACAAAGCAAATATGCTCAGTATTGTTCCCTAAGGAACCATACTTGAGCCCGTATTATCCAAATGATTTGTTAATAATGTCCCCTTTTGTGAAGACGAAAATTGCTCCTTACTCAGACGACTCGAAGCTGGCTGGACTTCATTGTTCCCTAGAAAAATACACAGCCCTTAAAAAACGATCTTACCCCAAAATCAAGCCATGTTAAATTTTGGAGGCTCGAATTTAATCCCAATAAATATATTCTATTGAATGTACTAAGTTATGAGTCAACCAGGTGCATTGACCCTAAACTTTATTTTAATTTTTTTACTATGTGTTATAACGCTATAGTCTTAAAAATGTAAAAATTCATTTAATTGATTTTGCTTGTAATGTGGTATGCATCTACTCTGGGTTGTAGTGACTTGAACAGTTTTCAGTCAAGGTAAGACTTATTCGTAGTAGCGATAGCTAAAGAAAACGGTAGATCTTGACTGTTCCTCAAATTCTTGCCGTCTTACACTATTTTTTTTTTTTTTTTTTTGATAAAAAATTGTGTCGCTAAAAGATAAAAGAAGAAAGACCGAAACTTCTGTTCAGCGTATTTTAATGCGCTCTGTTTTCATTTCTTATGGTAAGTGCAGTCACGCTGAAAAAGCTTAAAGCTACTTTTTAATCAGACTTATAAACTGGATTTGTTGCACTAATTTGCGGAGTTTCGGTCTTATCTTTGTCTACTAGCGAAACTACTGTTGCAGTTCGTTTATCAGCATGAACAGTGTTATTTCATTGATAGGTCTTTTGTTCAAAAATACAAAACCTTGTACAAATAAGCATGATTATATTTGTAGGTTCCCACTTGGCCCACGTGGTATGGTGAATAAATATATACACCAATTCACGGAGATATTCACGGAAGAGGGGCGTAAATCTGTCAAAATCACACACAATATGCCTAATCAGCCACCTCGTGTCATGTGCACTTTTGCAATGAAGGAGCAGAAGTTAAAGCAAGAGCAGGCCCTACAGCAACAACAACAGCAAGCTGCACAGCCAACAGTAGACCCTGTGCAGGCAGTATTGCCTGCAGCAAATACTATGCAAGAAACTGTACAAAGCGTAAACACAGTGCCTCCTCCAAATGTCACGGTACTTTTATTTACCTATTTTCTTTTGTCTGTGTTTTCTTTGCATTTATGGATCCACGTATTCAGCTTCTTAATTGTGGAAGATAATGCTCTTATATTAGGGCTTTGGTTTTTTAAATTTGACTAAGGGCCCTTAAAAATACATATTATTTTCAGTTTTTGCATTATTCTTAGCTGAGTGCTCCATATGTGTTTTGTTTTGTTTCCTCTTTCACATGGATTTATTTTTGGTTGTCTTTTATTTAGTATTGGTCTTGCATTTACTTATCGTTTCTGATGCGTGTACACATTGTTTAGTTTACCAAAGTACTGTTATTACCGAAAATTATTTTGACTTGCGATGGAGTATTTTATTTCAACTCTTCTGATTATGAAAAAATCAGTCAGTTGTTGACACTTACACGTCTGATCAGTGAAAGAAAATCATTTTTCTTTACTAAAACTTAGACAAGAAAATCTCTTTTATCGTCTCCTGAGCAATTTTGCTTTCCCCTTGTACAGGGTATGTGCGCAGCTATTATCGTTTAATTTGTTTACATCTTTCTAGGCTATTTTCCTTTGTTCCTATTCTTTGCAATTTTAATTCTACAAGTCTGAAACTCCATTTCAAACGAACAAATCTAAGGATAATCTTGATTCAGTGCTTGGATCCATATTTTGAAAATCTTTCTCATAAGTTATTTGTCCCAGAATTAACTTTTTAGTTTTTTTTCTTTTTTTGGCGGCAATGCATGTAGAGAAGGGAGTCTAGAGAAAATCCATGTAGGAACAATATATGGTTGTCATCGTCCATTTTCGCATCTGTTTTCGAGTGTTTTTTTTGGGGGGGGGGGGGTGTTATGATAACGTAATTGTTTTCTAAATATCTTTTTTCCGCTGCAAAAAGTAACCACACTGTCTTAGATGGAGATGGTCCTGCAATAGCCGTAGATAGAGAAGAAACTTTATTGCTGTCCACTGGGTGTACTTATTTGTTAACTCGGGTAACAGTATGGGTGAAAATATTCAAACACTCTTGTTTGCTTCACTACTTTGGAGATGAATAATTACAAATACGGACTTTTAGAAAACCCTAGGAGCTAAAGCAATTATCAAATTCCTTAGAGTGGGCTTGATGTGCTAAATAGTTCTTTTCATACAACGACTTGACTGAAAAAAGTGTCGAACTATCAGATAGTATAGGGCTGTCGGAAGGACAGGCATTTCTTAGACAATCTTCAAAACTATGAAAAGCATCGAAAAGATCGTTTAATAGGTTTGCTGTTCGGCATGACAAGTTGACATCTACCGAGACACAGTGCTGTTGGTATGTTGCCTCAAAAAAGTTAACCAGTTGACGACCACCAACAAGCTGGCAATGTTTGGTTCGAAAATCAGTGCGAAATCAACTGATCAGGAATGGTGAAATCGTCATAGGGGGCTCTAAGGAAGCAAAGGCAAGCAGAAAGAAGTTCCCTTTGTTGAGGCTTGGCAAGAAAACAGGAAAATGATTAAAGGAAGTAACGAAAAATGTCTCAAGACTCCCGGAGAAGAAGGCTTCTCAAAAAGAAGACTTCTAAGAAGTTAGAGTTAGCGCTGGTTTGGTTCGAAAATCAGTGTGAAATCCACTGACCGGGAATGGTGAAATTGTCATCATTGCACATATTGCCTTTTGGTCATATGATCTTTCACTTTTAGAATTCTCGGAAAGTTCCAAATTAGAACCCAAATAAAATTTTGAGATACGCTATTCTGACAAAGTACATGCACTTAACGTATTTTGATTTAGTTCAAATTTCCCCTCAATATTGTAAATGGGGTAATGGGGTAGTAGGCGTGGTAGCAGTAGTAGTGGTGGTAATTGTAGTAGCAGTGGTAGCATGCAAATATTGCCTTTTTGATCATCTCTCTTGTCATTTCCTGAAAGTTCCAAATTAATCTACCCAGTCATTCCTGAGTTACACTCTTTGACAATCCATATATACATAACATGTTTTGATTTAGTTCAACGCTCCCCTCAACATTATCTGAAAAGCTCACCTGAATGCCCTTCGTCTTTTTAGAAAGTAAAGTTCAAACATGCATATTTTTCTCAATAACATAATATGTATTATATTGTATACAGTATAATACTATGTGTAACATATAGTATAATATTACACGTAATATTGTATTATATGTAAACAATGAATGAATTGTCTAACTTACAGCACTTGTCCTGAGGACTGTGTTGAGGTTGACATCCCCAAAGACATAGTTACTGGAGCTATCAACAATGCTGACCAAAATAGCTTCCTTAAAATTCTGATTGGATGTGTTTTGGGGAATGATAGGCATTTGGGGGAGGGACTGGTAACCCTCCCTTCACATTTGACTTAAAAAGGGCAATAGAACTTCAAACTTCCTATCAAATGAGCCCCAACCGATCCGAAGTTTATGCGACCACCCCTTCCATAAAAACCGTATATGCCCCGGGGCGTAACTTTCAACCCTTGCCCCTGGGCTATAGGGGGCTATGTCCACTCTGAAGGCAGTGTTATATGCTCTTTGGACTATTGTGAACAAAATGGCTATCTCAGTATTTCGATCAAATGCGTTTGGGAAAAGGAGGATTTCAGGGAGGGGGGGGGGGGCTAGTTTCCCTCCATCATGTTTGACTCTTAAAAGGGAACTAGAACTATACGTGTCCAATCAAAAAAGCTTCCTCTAAATTCCATACGACACCCCTTTCATGAAAACCTTGTATGTCCCGGGGCATAACTTACAACCCTTGCCCCTGGGCTATGTTTGGTTGTGTCCTCCCTGAAGGCATTGTTACATGCTTTTTGAACTTTTGTGAACAAAATGGCTATCGAAAAATTTCCAATGCGTTTGGGGAAAGGGGGGTCACAGGCAGGGGAGCTCGTTGCCTTCCGTCAGTTTTGACTCATAAAAGGTAACTAGACCTTTAAGTTTCCAATCAAATGAGCCTCCTCTAAAGTTCACTCAGTCACCCCTTAAATAAAAACATTATATGCACCCGGGGAATAACTTACAACCCTTGACCCCAGACTCTGGTTGGTTGTGTCAACCCCAAAAGCCTTGTTATGTGATCTTGGGAGTGTTTTTGAACAAATGGCTTTCTCAAAATTTCTATCGGATGCGTTTGGGAAAAATAGGACGTGAGAGGGGGGGGGGGTCTAGTTGCCCTCCGATCACTTTGACTCCTAAAAAGGACATAAGAACTTCTGATTTCCAATCTAATGACCCCCCTCCGAAGTTTACACGACCACTCTTTCCATAAAAAAATTATATGCTCCCGGGGCATAACTTACAACCCTTTCCCCGACGGCTGTGGGGGGTTGTCATCCTCAAAAACATAATTACTAGACCTTTCGACTACGTCGAACAAAATGGTTATCTCAAAATTTTGATTGGATGTGTTTGGGGAGATGACGGGTGATAGGGGAAAAGATAGGCGACTATTATTTCAATAGTCAAAATCATTTTGACTATTAAAAAGGGCACTAAAATTGATTTCCAATCAAATGAGCCCCTTTTATGACTGACATTCCATCTACTGTATATAATTTGGGTTTGTTGGCAATTTTAAACAATACGAAGTTTTGTACAAATAGAACTGAATAAATGTTCAATTTTTTTCCTAAGCCTAATGAGGGTTTCAAACATCCCATAGTTTTTCATTAGTGTATGCATGGAGAGGGGGGGGGGGTCTGACAACCCCCAATGCCTTCTGAAGACCAGAACATAATTTGCAGTTTACTGAAAATAAAATACAATTTAAATATTTTTACTTTTTTTACTTTAATAAATAAAAAACTATTAAAAATTTAAGGAATAAATATCAGTATATGGTAAACTGACAATCCCCGGTCATTTGTTGTTCTCTTTTCAGTAAAGTACAGATTATGTTCTGGCCTTGAGAAGGCAGGGGGGTTGTCAGCCCTACTCATGTTAATTTTTGCTTGTTTTGAGTTTGACTCTGTTATTTGTGATAATTTCTGTTCGTTTTGGGTTGTATTTATTTTTTTATGGTGATATGTTGTAGTTTTACGCTTGGAAGATTATTTGACTTTATCTGTGCTCATTTTTGGTTTAATGGAGCTCTTAACTTTTCTCTGAAAACTTGTTTTTTTGTGGAAAAGGTTTGTAGATTAGTTTCTAAAAAAAACATCTATCGAGGTGAATATATTATACTAAGCACCAGAGAATAGTTGTCATGGCCTGGAATACCACCCATTACCTCATGGGAGAGGAAGCCCGCTTTATATTTAATTCAATTTTTTGTTTCAAAAATATTAAGTTTTTGTCTCAGCCAAGTGTTGTTTGAAAAGGTGTTTGCCGGCTCTTGTCTAGCAAAATCCCTGCGTCATTGGCTTATGAAGTGAGCGTCGCACAGCAACGTCTCCTTGTTTTATGTACATTGCAAACCCCAGATTTTCCAGCAAAGCTCAGTATATCTCTTCATAATTGCCGTGAATGTAAATGGTATAAATTTCCAAATAATAGGTGGTTTCCATTCACCCAATCAATTTCCACAGGTTTATAGAAGTAGTAATAAATGAAGATGATGGGTTTAGCTTGCGATGGAACTCGTTGCTTACATCGCCTATTTGAAAGGTTCATAGAAGATTATAGAAGATTCAATAACCACCTAAAAACCACGATACAAGACTAGCGGCAAATCAAATATTTGATTATACCTTGTGCCGCGAATTTAGGAATAAAAATATATAGAATAAAAAAGGTCTGCTTGATTTTGGAATGGCCAAAACTCTTTTCTACTTATGTAGTAATTTAGAGAACGTTGTTAACAGTGAAATGCTGACAGAGCACCCAGCTATTGGATCTAGCGATCTCGTTTGTCTTTTAACTTTTTTAAGAGAACAGGCTACAAGAAAAAAGCATATAGGAGAGATAATAGAGAGAAATAATTGGAGGTTTGTAAATTTTCAGTTGGGAAGCTATAGCTGATTATGCTTGAATAATTTAGAGAAACTAGAGCCCGGAATGTATGGTATATACTTAGAAATATAGCTTTCACTGAAAAATAAATGCTTCAATGCATTTTGGTCAAAGCACCAAAATTTATCCTTTGTTCACGGTAATAATCAAACAATTGATCAATAGGAAAAGACATACTCGGAAAAGGTACTTTAAAGTTCAAAGTTGAAAGGTTTCATCCCAGTTTAGAAAATAAAAAAAACAAGTTGTTTTAACTGAAAGTAAGGAGCGACATTAAAACTTAAAACGAACAGAAATTATTCCGTATATGAAAGGGGCTGTCCCCTCCTCAACGCCTTGCATTTTACGCTAGAGCTTTTATATTGTTTTAAAAAATAGAGTTGTGAGAAAGAGTCAAACTTTAGCGTAAAGAGCGATGCGTTGAGGAGGGGACAGTCCCTTTCATTTACGGAATAATTTCTGTTCGTTTTAAGTTTTAATGTCGCTCCTTACTTTCAGTTTAAAAAAACTTGTTTTTTTAATTTACTTTCTGAACGTTTTTGAATTAATGCAGGTTTTGATTTTGGCTCACCGTACATGAATAATTAAACGAAATTTGTATATTAATTTTCCTTTTTTTGGTTAAATGGCTTTCACGAAAGTTGTTTAATTTTATTTACGAACGTTTTTATTAGTAATAAATATACGTAATTCGTTTTTGAAGCTTGAAAACCTGGCCGAAGAGACAGAAGTAAATTATACTAGTTTTCCATTTTTTTTTCCTGTTCCCTATCCAAATTTGTATTCTGAAATTAAGCTAAATTAGTATCTTTTCAATAGGCGCAAAATCCCAATTTGAACACTGAAAAGACTAGCCTAGTCTAGGCTACTTTAGTAGGATAATCTGTTATTTTGACTTCTGCAAAACATTGGTAAATAGGCTAGGGTATAGAGTTAACTTTTATTTAAATTTAAATATTGAAAAACCAGATGGTTTCCTAGATTGTAGTCAGCCAATCTCAAGTGGTCTAATCCTAACTATCAGCCAGTCACAACTAATTACACCTATACGCAGAATGTCCCATGGTACATTTTTACCTAATATTGACTTACAAATAAAGTAAAGTAACTTACGAATTAACTTACGTAACGAAATTCTGTATTCATATGTTTTTAATACATATATTAGGGGGTTCGCCCCCTAGTCAATACCTCGCTCTTTACGCTAAAGTTCAAATTTTGTTCCAATTCTTTAAGAATGACCCCTTAATCACAAAGGCCGTTAAATAGAATAAATAGCTCTTATGAAAGTACTGAAAGAAAATTTAGCGTAAAGAGCGAGGTATTGACAAGGGGTGAACCCACTCATATACATAAAGTTTCTCTTCGTTTTAAGTTTTGATGGTGCTCCTTACTTTCAGTAGAAAAACTTGTTTTTTATTTAATTTCTGATCATTTTTTTTAAATAATGCTGGGAAATCCGGCGCCCCCTTCATAGCAATGCCCCTTCCCCCATGAAAACTTCGTCCATGTAACCACCGAGCCACCCACCCCCTCACTACCATAAAAAATCCCCCCTGAAAACGTCTGTATACTTCCCATAATAACCAATACTACATGTAAAAATTGAGCAAACTTCATAACTTGCAGCCCTTCCCCCGGGGCCGGTGGAGGATTAAATCATCCTCAAAGACATAGCTATTATATTTTTCGACGATGCTGAACAAAATGGCTGTCTCAAAATTTTGATCAGGTGACTTTGGGAAAAAATGAGCGGGGGAGGGGGCCTCAGGCGCGTATCTTGCGAGAGCCAATTTTCTCAGGCGCGTAACTTTTGACGGGTAAGACTTGATGAAATTTATATATTTAAAATTAGCATAAAAATCTGATTCTTCTGATGTATCTATTGATATTAAAATTTCGTTTTTTAGAGTTTCGGTTACTATTGAGCCGGGCTACTCCTTACTTACAGTTCGTTACCAAAAACTGTTTGAAAGTCTCCGGTTTCTTCCTGCTATAAAACAGTATAGTTTTTGGCAAATTATGTAGCTCAAGTAGCAAATAAAGCCTTAGTAAATTCCCAAAAATTCTGGAGCTTTGACTATTCTCACATTAATATAAGAGGGGGTTGGAAAGCGGAATATAGATGATGTGCCTGGCTATAGAAAGGATGTGGTATCCAAACAGGTAAGGATTATTTTAGAGAATTAGGAAATCCAAAAATGACATTGTGATATAGCAGCGTCCCCGTCTCTCTTTCTGTATGCTAGGATTAAGGCCATGACTACTATTCTCCGGTGCTTAGTATAATATATTCACCTCGATAGATGTTTTTTTTAGAAACTAATCTACAAACTTTTTCCACAAAAAACAAGTTTTCAGAGAAAAGTTAAGTGCTCCATTGAACCAAAAATGAGCATACAGTCATTGGCTTATGAAGTGAGCGTTACCCTCTTTTTTTTATTCTCTGCTGCTTAAATTGCTTATCATGCAATATTTTTTCTAGTCCTGTTTTTTTTTCTTGGCAACTGATGAATACTACAGTTGCAGCATCTTGAAAAAGAAGTGAATAATCATCAGATGAATTTTACCATCCTTCTAAATGTAATAAATAAATGAAACATGTATGGTATTATGGAGATTCTTATACATAATGTATTTTTGCCCTTTGTCATTAGCTTTTAGGTGATGTTTTGTACGGACTCAGCCTTACCCTTGTTTTCTAATCTCTTTGTAGCGGTGATCAAGCCGAGGCGGGAATTTCTTAGGTATTTTTAAATTTAGCTGACGAAATAGAACTTAAATATTCTATAAAAATGCTCAAATATTTTTACTACTTTGAAATTTCATTTTGAAGGCCGTTTTTCTGCGCGTGATTAAAAAGATTTTTTTTTCTAATGAATTAAGTAGTTTTAGAATTCTCCCGTATGTTATACTTAGATTAGGCCTGGAAGGGGAAACTTTCCTAGCCAGTCTTTCGTAATATAGTTAACCTTTTCAAACCTGAACATAGCAAATTTCACTTGGGTACAACAAAGGCAGCTGTAACCATATGGTCACGTCAGAAACTTCGGGTGAATAAGTCTACGTTCCAGAGAGCACTTTGGGCTACTTTTGGTGGAAGAGAGTAAAGCAGATACGATCCTTAATGATACAGAGGCGAACTTCATACTTTCAAGTGTCATTCTTCACGCACTTTTCGTAGTGGCACTTCCCTTTGGCTGCCGTTTCAGGGTAGTGTCCAACTTAGTAAAACTGATGAATTCACTCTGAAACTGTCCCATCTCTGGCATTCATCAAGTGGCTCAAAACAGCAATAAAAAAGGTCAAATGTACCGATTGTAGTCATACCGCTTTACAACGGATTCCTGACTGTGTCTCTCAGCTCTTCAGTTGAGAGGTCCATCTATACAACCCCTCCCTGTTTCAACATTTCGCTGTCCGAGCTGAGGACAGCTCCTCTCAGCCTGTTGCTTCTAATTGTTCAGCATGATTTAATTCCATATTCATCTCTTAGCTTCTCGATGAGCTCGATGGAGGTATAGAAGTTGTCACGAAGTACTTTATAGTTCAGTAACTTGGGGATGTTTTGTACCAGACGCAGTACAGCATCTGCATCTTGCCCCATTGGACTAGTGACACACAACAGTTCCTTTCCCAGTGTAAATCTTGTTGTCGTATACTACGCCACTTATGCCCGTACAAGTGAACATCTTTACTCCCCACGATGGGGTTTGTCTTTCAAGCACTGTTTGAACCCGATTCTTCCTTTGAAAGAGATGATCTGCTCATCCACGCTTTGGATTTCTTTCTTGCAAGATCAACTTGAGTTTTCCCTAGATGCATCATACAAGGGTCATATTTTGTGCAGTTTATCATGTTCAGGATGCTCAGTTGGTTTGGCGAGCGTACAGTCGCTAATGTGGAAGTTTGTGCTTAGATGCATAAAGGTGTCTCGACTGATTTGGATCAGCTACTGGGGAATACCTGATTGCCTTTTTCCAGTACATTCGCAGTGCGAGAAGCTTAACAATACCCATGAGAAGCCGAACTCCGAGATATCTTTACATCTCAGTAAAGGAAACCTTCAGTTGTACGAGCTTTTTCTTGAAAGCGTTCAAGTTGGTTTGGTCCACTAAGTTGGTAGTCATTGGTTCAGTTATAAACTCGCGAAACAAGTTGATCGGAAGGTCAGTATCGGTGTTCTGTGGCTCAGTTCCCATCCAAGGTCTGTCTCTTTGTACCATTCCAGTCTTCCATCATCGGTACTCTTTCGTCTTCTGCTTTTTTACCGCAGGTTGTTTTTCTCCACAAGGTACTGAATCATCAGATTCACAATCAGCTTCAGCAAGTTCTAAATCGAAAATCTGCAGCTGAGAGAGGGGTAGATCTTCCATTGGATCGACAGATTGTTCTTTATCGAATGTAGACGAACTAGCAGCAGCTTCTTGAAGCACAGAGTGTTCAGAAATTTTGCTTGACTGTGGTGCTCACGACGGGTCGTCGTCCCATCAAATGACATTTCCAAGTCAGAAAGGTCATCGGGTAGGAATGAGAGCACATTTGCTGCTTTTTTGCTTTCATTTTTTCTACAACTCTTCCTGAACTCTTGCGAAAAAATCTTTTCCTCTGACGGCCTAGAATGTGAAGACATTTGCGTGCCAAGTTCCATCTTTTCATCACCTAGAACCTTGCCCTACACTTGCCGTTCCACCTGTTATTCGAGATTTACTTTATTATTATTTCACGCTAGATGTCGGCTAAAGAATATCAGCGCAGTCCAACGCCTCTGAGAAACACGAGCACAAAAAGTAGTCTGATTAGTGAGATACGACATGGTGTGTGTTACAGACTGTTTAAGAACAATCAAAGGGGTGGCAAACATATTTAAAATGAACCTTAACCATTAGATTGCGTACGGTCTGAAAGGGTCAAAAGACACGAATAAGTATAGCATCAGCGGGGTGAAGATTTTGGTGATTATGTGGCGCTAAGGTTTTTCTTAACATTTTGATCACAATCTTTAAGATAGCAGGTGGTTTTTAAGTTATAGAAGAACGTAAGTCAAATAATGTTTGCTTAAAATGATGTTTTAATCCATAATTTTAAATTTTGATATAAGGTTTAGTCGATTTTATAAAGTTTGTTTTTAGCTAAAGGACTTGTTTCCGTTTTTTTCTAATTCCAGTTTCTTTTCTTTCTTTTTTTCTTGTAATAGCGCTCAGTCTGAAATGCAATCCAAGAAATAACTGTTTGGGTCGAAAATCTACTTTTTACCCTGAATTGAATTACTCTAGGTAACACAAGCGAGTGAAATTCCCTCTATTGCCTCAACACAGCAGCCGCGAATGGGTCAACCTTTAACACGTCAAGCTCTTATTGAGAATCTTAAATCTGGACAGTTGACGCCTCCGATTTCTGCACTTTTGACGTCATTGATTAACTCTGGACAGCTGCAGCGAACACCTTCAGGTAAGGGTGTAGTATCGTTTGAGATATAAATCTTTTTATTTTCGATCAGTGATTTGAGACTGGGCTACAAAAGGCTTCTATTTGAAGAAAAGTGCGCAATCCAGAAGGGGATACTCATTTTCTCTCCCTGTCATTTTTGGCAAATGATTGTTGGCTCAATCATGGCTTCATATATCTCTGCAAAAACTCCCGAATCCTTAAAATAGGGCACCTTACGCACGTACTGGTTTTTCATTAGTTCATTTCAGATACGGTGATAAAGTGTACTCCTCAAAGCCATGGGGTGTCTAAATAGTCACTATCCAAAACTGATGGACTTGTGTAACTTACAAACAAAAATTGAAGACGTAAAATTTGAGCGAATATAGTCTTTATTTATGGTATCCTATGAAGCTGCAGTTGCCAACAAGAAATGTTGGCAAAGCTTATAGCTGCAGTTTGAGGAAAAGCTTATAGTCATCGATTTTCAGATTGTCATTTTATCTCAAGGCAAAAAGTAGCATCTGAGATACATTAGATTTTTGACAAGTCTTGCTTTGTTGCTTGTTTTTAGCTTTCTAAAGAATTGTTGAAGTATCTAAAATATTCCTTCTAAAAAATTTACAGACATATATTAGAATATCCGATGCCCCCATCCATTTTATTTTTATTTCAATTGTTTTTTACGTTTAGGGCAAAAACTGTGTTGTTTAGGAGAAATATTATGGAAAATAGACAAAAAGGTTATACTTTTATCTTCAACAATTACCTATCACAATCATAAAGCTAAATTTAGAAACTGAGATAAAAATGAGTTGCATTTGTTTTATTTATCTCTTTATTTTCGTTTTCTTTGTATTGAGCCGAAGATAACGTCCAAATGCCCCATTATTGACATTTTTTTACGCCTTTTTAGAACTTCCTTATCATTTTCAGATTAACCCAGCCCTATCTATACTATAACCTAAAAAATAATTTAAAAACAAAGAGTCTACCTGTTTTCAGAGAATTTCTAGTAGGATTCAAGAACCGCAGACATTTAATTGAATCCTCTAGTGCGTTGAAATTAAATTCGATTTAAGCTCGTTTTTAATGTTTCCTTATCTGCTGGATAACACTTCCTTGTTGGTGATTGTAGTGCTAAGTTCCTGTTAGTGCCACATTCATTGCCAAAGAATATGCGAAGTTGTGTGCACAAAATTCAACTTGGTGCTATGATGACTTTTCAGTTTGCTTCTATTAGTTTTCTTCTATTAGTAGTCTATACCGAAAATTCGCTTCTATTCAGTTTTCTTTCTTTTTTTCCTGTCCAGTGTTTATCCAACCAGATTTCTCAAATAAAATCTATTTTTGGTTAAGAGAAATTTCAATTTGGAAGATTATTTCCAAGCGGGAATGAGTTGTGAAGACTTAAGAGGAGCAATTTCTATTCGGCATAATTTCTTTGATACTCTGTTGACAATAGGAGACACATGGGGAGTTACGGCATTAAAAATGACCCTTGTCAGTTTCTTATGCGTGGAAAGGAACAAGATCATATCTATTGGTGAGCATTTATAAGGAGTTAGGGGATTTGAGGAGGGAGGTGTTTTCAACATATTTGGAGGGTTGGATTTAAAGTGGAAATTTCGAAGGTTTTGCAAGGTTGGGTAAGTTTGTCCAAGTGGGCATGAAACATGATGAAATATTTTGGCAAATTTTGAGTAGATAAGGTTAGTGGTGTTTTAATCATTTATTACATGTGTAAGTTTTTTTTCCCATAACCTGATGTGGCCTATGTTGCAGTAAATATTTAGCTATTAAATATTTATGTAGTCTTCGTCGAAGAATATTAATTAACTATACAAAATAAGCAATATTCTCAATGTCTTAAAATTACCATATCCCATTTTTATTATTTTATTTTGCTATCTTTATTCAAATACAAAGGTGATACCTTATAACAGCTGTTTAATCGATCTTAGGTGGACTTGCAATTGCTAAACCAGGTGGACAGTCTACCAGTGGTGGAGAAGAAGGAGTCAGGATTGTTCTTCCTCAAAGCGTGCAGATTCAGAATCAACAAGTGCCTGGCGTTCAACAGCCAAGCGGTGGAACTGTGGCTGCACCCATTCGTGGCATTGTTCCACGTGCCACAAGACCGGCAAACTTGGCTTCGTTGCTTGCAACAAGAAACGCCTCTCTAACTGGTAAGTATTAAAATGTCCTCATTGGTAGTTGTTCTAGAGAAACTGTAGAGATTATCTATTTTAATTTGAGTTTAATTTCAGAAGGATGTCCAATAAAATTTTACGAAAGATTTTATTAGCGTCATTAGTTCAACACTAGCAAAAGTCCAGAATTCAAATTATAATTTTAAAATTTGTATATAATTATTTTTTTTAAATAATTATTTGATTAAAAAAATCGGAAACACTGTAACATATCCGAGGCGTTTTTTTTCTATGGCTCAGGCTTGAATATTGTTTAATTTTTTGTCATCTTCGGAATTTTATTCTCAAACTTTCAAAATATGCAACGGTAACGTAGATCTTTTTTCTTTTTTTTTTAGCAAGAAGCAAGCAAGTACATATCATTTTTGTATGTATTTTGCTTTAAATTTTCTCTAAAGGATCAAAAGTTCTTTTATTTAGCATGATAAAAAAAAGTTGCCTATGGCATTGCCTAATTTTATTACTCGGACTTGCAAATACCCGACCTTATGGAAGGTTTGTAACCCTAATACCAGAAAAAGTTCTTCTAATGATTTAACAGGTGTCTGCCCTATAACAATGACTTCATGTTTTATTAGTATATGAGCGAATTCTCTATGTAAGGCTAAAAACTTCTCCCTTTTGTGGATGATGCCAAATTTTGAAACCTCCCTCGCTCCTCTATATCGCATTGCCTTGTGAGTCTCCTTGATAAAACTCTAAAAGGACTTGATTTACCGGGAACATGGTTGAACCTCATTGCAGTTGATTTGCGCAAACCATTTGACCTGATTAGACGTAGTATCCATCTGAAGAAACTATTCGATGAATTCGATGTTCAACCTTTTTCGATAAGAATTGTTACTAGCTTCCACACTAATAAGAAGCAAAAAATAATTAAAATGGCAAAATTGTTGATGCCCTAGAGATTAACTGTGCCGTGCTACAAAGTACTGTTTTTGCGCTAGTTTTGTTTATTGTTATAGTAAACAAATTGGCAGTAGAATATTCAGAGTGGGTAAAATACGTGGATGATCTATCCTTGCTAGAGAAACTCTTTAGAGATTCAAGGATGGGACAAAAAATCGATTATTATTCAAGGAGGGGGCATGACTAGAAACATTTGTTGAGAAAGATAATGCAGCGACTATGTCTGTATCGATAAATCTGTTATATTAAGTTTCTGCTTTCTGAATCATAATGTTAATTTCTGCCCACGTCTTTTGGCCTCCCAAAAGGTTGATGAAATAAAACTACTAGGGGTTTATGTAACTCCTGACCATCGATGGGAAACAAGTGGATACAGCCATTGAAAGTTCTTTCAAGGTACGGGATCCTTTCCCCACAACTGTTCCATATCTACACAACTTCTATCCATTCCTCCCTTGAGTATTATTTTCCACACTATTACTCCCTTGAATAAGCCTGGTAGTCTCACTTGTTGGAGAGAATCAGTTTAGAGCCTTAGTGATTGCATCTTAAGAGTCTAGAGCTCCTGATTTGGTGTTATCTAGGGACATTAAGCTTGGAACCTGGTCTGAGTGCCTTCAAAATGTCTGCCGAAACTTTAAGTTATCCCTTTTGAGCTGTCCGATTCACCGAAATATCTTTCCCCCTCTTCATCATTCCCTCAGACTGAGACTCCCTCGCCAAGTGGAAACACCTATTCTCAAACTCCTGCTAATTGGGCCGCGACATGCGAAATATAAACAAAGTTTCTTTCTCGCTTTGTACTCGTAATTCTCAAGTATGAGATTTATGGACGTAACTTTTATGAATTTAATATTGAATTGACTGAATAGGTCGTTTGCTTTGTTTGTCGTTTCGCTCTTTGTATATCGGGTGATACGAAAAAAAGAAATAAGTTTCGGGGGGTTACCAATTTTTTTCGTTTTTTCAAATAAAATCTATTCGATTATTAATTACTGAGATAACATATATAAAAACAGTGTTCAAATACCTCTGAAATGAATGTCTTGAAGAGTGTGTCGAGAAGTTGTTTTTTGAAAAATTTTAGCATGTAGTGTATGTACTTTTTAATAACGGTAAAGAGTGAGATTGAACGAGCAGAACAACTTAGTGTACGACAGAGCCCCCTGATGATATTAGTATTTTTGCCTCCTTTCACCATGACAATTTTATAAGAAACATGCCTTAAACGGAGAAAATACGGATCTTTGCCCCCAAAAATGTGTTTGAAGTTTTTTTTGTATACAACCGTGGGTGAAAATATTCTGTTTTGTGTTTTACTTGGGATGCTTATTCGTTTTGTTTTAGTTTATTGTTACATTTTGATTAAAATACTGAATTTCTTGTTTGTCTTTCTTAATAGCGCCTGTTTTGTTCAGATTCTCAAATAACAACCTTTCCAGATTCTATGCGGGGCCATCGCTCTGTAAGCCCTGGAAGTCCCAGGCTGACTGGTGCCACATCACCGAGGCCCATTGTAGCCCATAGCCCTATGGTTCGAACTCCTGCAACCCCACGGCCAGAAGATGTAGTACTCGCTATTGATCCACCAGTATCATCAGATGTAAGTTCTTGTATAGTCAGTATCACTTAAGAAGTTTCTTGGAACCTTGTTAATCTGCTTGTTATTTTCAAGCAAGAGGAAATAACTTGC
Source organism: Artemia sp. Qi Xiang Cuo (assembly GCF_049724085.1). Lineage (NCBI taxonomy): Eukaryota > Metazoa > Arthropoda > Branchiopoda > Anostraca > Artemiidae > Artemia > Artemia sp. Qi Xiang Cuo. The sequence continues at coordinate 34,844,777 of NC_142797.1, forward strand.
GATACATATTGCAGAAATGGGAAGGCGTCATAACATCTAACCGTTAGGAGTAGTACAAAATTCGTCATAACATCGACAAAAAAATCCGTCAGAACCACTAACCGTCCTAACATATAAAATTTTAAAACTTTAGTTTTTTGGGGCTTAGGGGGGAAAGGTACCTAGGTTAGGTTAGGTTACGTATTTAATATATGCTCTGATTTACGCCCACCCCCCTGATGTGCAAATATATAGCCGAAATTTGTTTCTAAGCTATTATATACTTATTACTATTATATAAACTTATAAAAAAATTTTAGATGTTATGATGTTTAGTATTTGTGGCGGTTAGTCGAAATGGTAGCACCCCGCAGAAAGTAGGGCTTTGGTATCCTTTGTCTAGTTGTGAAAAACTTCTCTTTTTTGGCAGGCTATTGTCAAAACTTTTGTTTGCTATTTTCAGGAACTTTCAGGAAGCTATTTTCAGGAAGTCTGCATATCGTTTGACCTCGGTAACTAGCGCCTGTGGCGTGCTAGCTCTGTCTCAAGGACAATCCTAGATGTTTCAGCGCTAAAAAGTGGAGAGGGTTTAAGTCTTAGGATCATTGTAATCTCAAAAAAAAGTACGGATAGCTTTCATCGTGGTCCGGGTGTCTGAAGTCCAGTCAGATCTTCAATCCTGTATATTTCCGCAAAACCTTCAATAACTATTCTTAATTCCCAAACGGAGTAGTATACCCATTTAGAGCTAGTGTAAACTGAGCCAAACTTATTTAGAAGCACGAACAAACATAATTTTTAGTCTTTATACATGCATATTGAAATTGCCATTTATACTGCTTTTCAAAGTTTTCGTCGACGCACCAAAAAGAGGTGTGGTGTCCATATTTTACAAAGTGAGAAATGGAAAAAGAAATTTTTTCCGCTAATTTCAGTACCGGGCATAACTCATTTCTTTAGACTTGGGAGGCATTTGTGTTGGCTAAATAGTGCGCAGCACTGAAATTGTTTTTTTTTTTTTGGCAAACATTAAATTGACCAATACTCTTCGCTAAAGGCCCACTCACAATAAGATTGTGCTAATACTTGGATTTAGCGAGCACTAATTTGAGCCAATCAGAAATTGCCGCAGAAATTTTCTATCAGTTAGAAGATTCTATTTAAAATCTGGTTTGATCAAATTGGCTCTAGCTAAGTCGTGGTATTAACGAAATCTCATTGTGGATGGGACTTTAGTCTAATAAAAAAAAACTTGTAGCTTGCTTAAAAAATAAGAGATGCATGTCATTTCATTGCATAGCTAAAACATGTTAGTGTGTGCTCTGTCCTTTTTTAATTGCTTAATTGTGCTGGAAGGCAAATGAAATGCACATCAATTATTGATCCTAACTTAAGCGACGGCAAGTTTGATATTAAGAAACAAGGAAAAACAATTTTAAAAGATGATAAACTTTTTAACAAACGACTGTTTGAGATTTAGAATATTTTGGACCAGAGATTGCTATATTCTCTTTTTTTTTTTCTTTTTTTAAAGCTCTACATTCTCGCTACATTCTGTGATAAATCAAATATTTAAAGGGTTATGAAAAAAAAAATTATTTCAAAGTCCATTACTGGTCTGATGGATAATAAAAATTTATTATGAAGATGTTGTTGCTAAGAAGATTTCAGATAAAAAATTCTTTACGTTTTATTTTGTTAGCGACCATGCTCTTATATAACCGATAGAGCGTTTCATTTGGTTCTTTCTTTCCTTTTTATTTCCTTCTATTTTTTTCTTATTGTTGTTTTTTTCCTTTTCTGGGTTTTTTGTTCGTTTTTAAGGTTTTCACTTTCAATGTCTTGTAGTATAACCTCTTGTATTATTAATTTTTATAAACCTTTTTTTGATAATTTGTATTCATAGTTTCCGTGTTTTTTTTGAAGTATTCTAATTCTAAGGCCTTTAAAATTTGTTTTTCCTTTTTTTTTGCGTTTTCATTCTGTTTTTCGATAATAATACTGTTTAAGTAAAGATATATGCTGCTTGTTTTCCAGTGGCCTTAAAATCTCTGTCTTGAGACTATCTCGCTTAGAAGCCAAGCTCCCTTTCATGAGTCCAATTGAATTTCATAGGCTAGTCATTTTGATTTTGTATTCAATCATTTATTCATTATTTTGTTAAATTATTATACTCATTTTTTGTGACAATAAATTATTATATATTTTTTTCACCTTTATAACTTTCTGGTCTCACCTACCTCCCTCGGCTTTTATCTCAGTTTAATTTTAGGGTATATTATATTGGCATTTAATGTTGCTTCTTGTATCAGAATTTTTCTTTTAACTAGTTTAAAGAAACTAGTTGAAAAAATCAAATGAAATTCTGTTAAAATTTTAAACACTTGTGTCACTATTTGATTAAAATTTAATGTGATGTAATTTACTTGAATTAAATTGAAAGGCTTTTATTTACTTTATCAGATACATTTTTTTTTTTAGAGCTATCTGTAGATCTGTGTAGCAAAAATAATTGTTATTTTTAAAAATAGTATTTAAAAGAATGTATAAGGATATATCATTATGGACTTATATCATCTTATTACAAAATCTTGTTGTTTACCGTTTTCCTCCTTACTTTTTGCCATTTTTGTTAGAATTAATGCCATAAATAAGCTTCATTGCTATTAACATTTTCTAAAGAATACTAATTCATGTTACTTATTTAGAGTGGCATCAATGCCTTAAATGGCCAAAAAGGAATAAAACCAGAATTACAGAGCCCTGTAACACCGCAACAACCGAATCCGACGCTGAATTCTCTATTGGCAGGTAAGATATATCGATTGTAGTATTTTTTTTATATAAATGCCCCGCCCCCACCCCCTAAGAGGTTTTCCCTTCCCAAAATTAGTTGGGTTTAACTTTTTCCGATGATTAAACCAACTTAATTAAACTAATGTAATTCCTTTTCAATTTCCTTGTAAGTACTGTGTATTTATATCAAAGTCAATGTTCTCGTTGTATTTAAATGTTTGTTTGGTTAGATACTTGCCCAGTTACAGCAACAAATGCCCTTAAAAAAAGAACTCCATCTTTGATCTTTTTTGTGTTTTTTTTTTTCACGAATGAGGCTCTGAGCTGAAATAATTCTTAGAAGTAAATGAATGGATAATCCAACCAACATTAAATTTAGCAAAATTGAAAAATAAAGTCCTTTTTTCCTCTGCACTGGTACTGATACTTGGCCTGGTATTTTACAACTTTTATTGGTATGTAAAAAGACACAAAAGTTTTGTAGAAGGTTATTATTTTAAAATGAATGATTCAACAATTTAAAGCTAATTACTGCTTAGGAATTGAGTAATTAGAATATTAGATATTTCTATTAATGGCTTTAAAGTCAAATAGCCAATAATTTTGTAAAAAGAGCTGCGCGCAAAATCATTTATGCTTCCCAAAAAATGCACAATCAACTGTAGGAAACTTATTTGTCAATTTTTGTCTGTTTAAGGTTCTCCACACTCTGTGACTCCTGACCCCAATTCAATGTTAGAAAGACTGTCCAGTCCTCCTTCTATTTCTTCCCGAGCCAGCTCTGCTGCAAGTTTGCTCTCCCCACGAACCATTGTTCCGGTTTCTACACCACTTGGCTCGGTAAGTTCTTTGGGAAAACTCTCTTTTTCTACTATAAATTAGTGTGGTTGTTTCCCTAGGTCTAATATGAGGACTCTCTGGTAAGTATCCTTCAAAGTGTGTTCTATGCGCTTCTATATAGATATTGTGTTCACCTTTTGACATTGAAATCCTGAAGTGGTATTTTAAAAATATTGCATTGCATGACTAGAAGAAGTGGATTAAATTTAGGGAAATATATTTTTGAAATCTTCTCCGAGTTGCAGTGGTAGCTAGCAACCTAGTAAGAGACGATCACGTCCACTACTAAAAAATGTAATAGCCCGTAACTCCTGGAAATAGCGTCAGATCAAAACAAGAAGTACTCCATTAGAACCGCCTTGTTTGAAACCCCTAAATAAGAAACTTACCGTCCCTTGGCTTGAATAACAAGGAAAATATATTAGTTTGAAAATCCACAAAAGTGGTTGAAACCACGATATTCTGCATCGACAGTAAATTTTTTTTTTTTTTTTTTTTTTTTTTTTTTTTTTTTTTTTCGTAGATAGCTGGGCACTGGAACGTCGTAGAGAGCTGTTTAATGGCTCATTTTAAGGAAAAATGAAGTATTTAAAAACATTTTGTAATTAAAAAATTAATTTTTAAAATATTGTCAATTTCTTACGACAAACTACATTTTTGTTCAACACTGTAGTGGCAAATGGTAATAACATCATCTTGCATAGGAAGATCAAAATAGTGTTCTTAACGTTATGAAAAGCGTGTAGATATAGTTATATAAAATTCAGTAATTCTTTTTTTATGATTTAGGAATGAATTGTTCAGTAATACGTTAACTGGTGCTTAAAAAGAGAAGCTGAAGCTATATAGTTACAATTGAATCCCTTATTATACATAAGTGGTGCACCCAGAACTAAGCTCTGGGAGGGGAGGGGGGTCGGTGATAGTAATAGAACTGGAAGAAAGATATTTGTAGGAATTATTTCAAGGGTGGTGGTAAAATTAAAAAGTACGCAAAAACAGCTACATGGATCAATGGTTGAAGAGAATCGTAAAAACTTGGTTTGACCGTACTATTAAAAAGTTTTAGTGCCCTTCTTAAGTGACAAAAGAGATCGTACCACCGCAAAAGTGTCAATTTCTGTTATGTGTACTGAAAACTAATTATTTTGACCCGAATACAATCAAAAAGCAAAAATTCTAAGACAGACAATCGATTTATAAGTATCGCAACACTGTTTCTACAACCTCCGTGTTTCAGGGGTAGTACTGACACGTGACAACGCATTTGTCCCTAAACATAAATGGGTCAATACAAAAATTAATGGTTATTATAGAAAGGTACTTTTGAGCTTCCTTTGACTAAGTTGATTCATTTGAGGGGTTTCACTGTTGTAGAGTACTGCCCTTTTTTGTTGCCTGAAGCCTCAAAAGGAGGATTTTTTGCCCAAACGTTTGAGTTTTTTTTTGTGGGAAGCTCTTCAAATCCATTTGAAGTGGGCATTGAGTAAATTGTTCAATATGTACACTGAGGTTTGATAGCTCTCCTATTGTTGCAGAAATATGAGGAGAGGGGGGGGGGACATCCCGTTAAACCCCTTTCTCTATGTTTAAACTTCAAAATATTATAGATAGAAAAATGTCCTGAACCAAGCATGGGTTAGGGTGACGAAATTTGCTGCATGTATTTTTAGCCAGCCTTACCTTTTGGTGGCTAAGCTTAGAACTGATCTTGTTTTGACTTACGTTTTTAAACAACAAAAAAAAAGAAAAAAAATGTTCAGCATTACCTGCTGAAAGATACGGGCAGACATGTACGCAGTAGGGCTATCGGGATCACGCCCTTAAGACTTTTTTTTCATTTTGGCGAGTATCTAGACCTTATAAACCTTCCCTTGTGTTGGTCTTGAATGAAAATTATGTAGCAGGTGTGAGATACTCTTGTGTAACTGTTGTAAGAGTTAGCGCTTCTTGATAATCTCGTTTACACTGAAACGAATCTGTAGTTATTACCAATCAGAGTTGTTTTTAGAATGTTTCTCCTGGGATTTTTGCTTTAAAATAGATTGATTTTATGAAATAAGAATGGACAACAAAGAAGCTGCAGCCCATAACAGGAAAGAAAAATTTAAGACAACCTCAAAAAATGTAGTTCCAAAAAAAACTAAAATCGACCACGGAAAAAATGCCCATAAAGCTTATGTATTGATTATGCTGCTTAGGGGCCATACCTTGTTTTGCAATTTCATGTCTGCGACTCACTGCATAGTTTTGCCTACCCTTCCTCCCATTTTTTCAGGTTTTTTTTCAATTATTGGCTTTATGTTTGTTTCCCTTGTTTAATTTATTTTTGTTGAAGAGTACTTAACGATTACTTCTAAACATTCATTATTTGAAATCAGAATAATCCATAATAATAAATATTGAATGAGAAAAATGATAACACTTTTTCTATAAAAAAGACTAAAAATTTACGAAGCAAAATGTGACAGTTTTTCTCTTTGTAAAAAAGAAAAGGGGTTTAATTACTTCGTATTTTCATACGTAAGCACATTTTGCACAATTATTTTGTTGTTTTTCTAACGAAAGAGATCTAATATAAATGAAAAACTGGATGTGCCATTAATAGTGCAATACTAGCCAGCAAAATTTAAAAAGAATAAAAGCAAGTTTGATTTTGATTTATTAAAATCAAATTTTCACTTATTAGCCTATTTTGTAAGTTTGTTCTTATACTGTCCTTTCTGGGTTATACTTTTTGTATATTGTCTTTCTGGAGCAGAGACTAATTGAAAAAAAAATATGTATAAAAATATTCTTATGACTCCCTTTTCCGCTAAAGTGGCTCTTTAATTTTCGCCCCAATGTAAGATTTTTGATTAGTGCTAACTGGTACTATTTTTGTTTCTTGAATATAAATTCTCCTTTCGTGAGTTTCCCATGTCCTTTGTTTCTAATTTTAAGTTTGACTACTCTTTTCAAATTAAAGGGTCAGCGAGTAGCTGTACAAAAACGTCAGCAGCCCATAATCCAAAGTACAGGTCCGCCATCTACATCCTCAGATCCTGGCAGTATGATGAATATGCAAGATGGCAATACTGGTAATCTTCAAAATGTGCAGGTGAGATTCCCAGGGCTGTTTAAAAGGGCTGAAAAATAATGTGGTTTCATTTTGGTACATGATAGGCTACATGAAATCATTCCAAATATTTTCTGCCCAGTCATGTTTTGTCTTCTTTCTTTCAGTCATCTTTTTAAGGACTCTTACGCATTTGTGGGTTGCAGTTACGGGATTGCTGGTATTGAAAATGATAGAAAATATTGTGTTTCGAAAAAGAGTAAATGATAAGTTCATTTCCATTTCTTTTTTTTTACTTGCCTGGTCGTGTCTCAGTAAAGTAGATAATCATATTCTTAAAACATGGTGAGGATAAGTTTCCTTTAAATTCTACAACCAGTAAATAAATATTGTGTCACATATATTTGTAATCACGGTAGATGCTGGCTTAAAGTAGCATTAATGTATTCATTGACCTTCTCAAGTGTTCCGGGTTTTTTACTCTGCTTTAGTGAAGGTTGTTCTTCAATTAAGATCCAATAAATTTATTCATAACACCATAAATACTAAAGAATTACGAATCTAAGCAAACATCCCTTAAAAGGCTTAATTCCTTGTAATTTAGGGGAAAAATACTTTTGCGTATCTATAGATAAGTCATTCAACATCAAGCATCAAAGTTACAAACATCAAACATGAATAATATCAAACAGTTTGTATGGAAAAAACAATTTTCACAGAAAGAAAAAAAGGCATGGGAGAAGAAGAAGCAGAAAAGAAAGTGAGGTAATACCAACTCTGAGGTAAAGAACTTTTTTTCAGTATATTCCTAGCCACTCTGGCATAAGTGGTAATCATCAGGTTGATGAAATAGCAAAAAATGCTATAAATATTGACCAGCCAAGTGGGAGACCAATCCCGATTAGAGATATTTACCGATGGAGGCTATCAGATAATAATTTTAATAGGATTAATCCTATCCTTTCCCCCTTTCCCAATAAGTATCTTTCTAAAATTTATCATAGAATTCGTTCTGGAACAAATGGACTAACTTTTCTTACATTCTTGTATAAGTTTTCTAATTCAAGGGGTTAAATTACCCCGTCCCCTCTTTGCAGGCATTGTAATGTGAATAATGAAACAATTGACCATTGCTAATTTGAATGTAATATGCTGACGTCTACAAAACATACCTTGCTTTGTAGACTTTTAAAATGCTTCAAACACCAAAAAATCTCACTATCAGCCAAGAGCCTAGCCAACTATACCTGCACACAGAGCACAGAAATCGATATCTATCATCTTATATTTGAACTCCTCGAGTCGAAAGATCTACTGAAAGATATCTGAGAATATCTAATAAATAAGAGACAACCAAGCCAGTAGCTCTGTAGCCCACAGAGTGAAGCAAAAGGAAAAGGGCTAAATAGTATCAACTGAATAGCCCGCCTTCTGTGAATTAGAAGAAGAAGAAGCACTGAGGAAAAAAGAAAGAAAAAAACATCCAACTGAAACCGACGAAATTGTTTTTATAGACGATTAGACTGGTCAGACAGGTCTCATCAGATATGATCTGACCAGACTCATCAAATGAGACTATATATGGAATAAAACCAAGTCTTTGGGAAGACCAATGCGGAACTGAAGAAAAATAGAAGATGTACACTTAACAGCATGAAATATTTTTAGGTCAAGTAAGGGATTGGATACTGAATGATTATCATGCGTCAAGATCTCCAGCTTTATCGTACACCTTTGAAAACATGCGATTTAATAAATAGATAACGTTCAAGCTTTCTTAGAATACCGAAATTCTAGTAAACCTTTATTTTATCAAATCAATGTGTCTTTTAAATTAAAGATAGATTTTGATCAAGAAGACTCCCTAAAAATCTGACAAAACTATCTTTTGGTCTACTAATAAATTTGATAGCTGGATTGGTGCTGTTGTTTAGTTTTGTGCAGTCTTCCTAGTAGTCTTCCATCGATATACTGTGCGTCAAAAAAGTATTAAAGATCAAAATTTACAAGTTTACTTTTTTTTTAAATCAGTTTTAGGGTCTTTGCTTAATGTTCCTAGGATACTAATAAAGATAAGAATTGATATTAAAACAAAAAAAGCCGACAAATTTTGGGTATTAATTCATAAATAATTTTTTAGAAGAGTGACTAAGGGCATGCTAACAAAGTGCTTGTGCTCGTCCTCCACCCCTGTGCTCCTTCTCTTTTCATTTTTCAAAATTATTTTTCCTATGGATTTAATCTGTTTAGCGTCTGTTGAACGTCTACAATAGTACCTTGTTTTTTTTTCAAGGTTTCGATACCAGGTCTCTCAATGCCTTTATCCTTACAAATTGCAATGCCCGAAGAAAGCTCCAGCCCTGATCAAGGGCAAACGATGGTTCTACAACAGCACACGTCGCAACCTCAACGACTTACTTCCGTAAGTTTCATCTAAGTTCAAACCACCAAAGTTTTAGGAGTGAAGATTCTTGTACGTGCTATCTTTTCAGTAATGTACTCTTCACCTTACCCCATCAAAAATGAAAACATTAATAACGTCGGAGCCGCTCCTTAACATAGAGTGCTGTAATGGGAGTATCACTGAGTAGCTTGTCCTCTTGTAATTAAATTTTTTGCTTGAATATCCCAATCCAAGATATGTTTTTGCATTCACATTCCCGTCTTCTTTTATTCTTTCCTCTGGGAGAGTACGGAACAAAAGAATTATCAGGGGACAGGCAATGCTCTTAAAACTTTCACTATAAGAGATCGTCTCAATTAAAGAGAATATAATAATAATGGTTTATTTTTAACCTACATCATATATAAAAATGATAATTGTGGAGTATAACGAAAAAAGTAGATAATACACTACAGACATGAGTACATAAAACTTAAAAACTTCACAAGAGAGAGTAACCAAAGAAAAGAAAACATTCAAGATAAAAAAAAAAAAAAAAAAAAAAAAAAAAAAAAAAAAAAATTATGACAAAGACAGACCAAGACTTAATATAATGGACCAGGACTTAATGGAGCATCATTTAATAATCTAGAACTTCATATTTGAAATGTTTGAATATTACCTGTTCATGAATTTAACGAATTTAAATTACTATTGCGAAAAAAAAAATTACAAAACAAGTAACTTCAACAACATTTCAAACAACAAAAAAAGAACAAAAACTACTGCAATGGAGTAAGGCCACTGTGGGCGATCACTTAGTCTAATGACGCGATCCCATTGTCTGTTTTCGTTTTTTATACGTTAAAAAGTAAGAAGTATTTAAAAGCCAAAGGGAAGGTCAAATCGCGTATCACACAAACAGAGCAACTTGAGTTGTCTAAATTTGGCTGTTAGAGCCAATTTTTGAATCATTTCTGAAATCACCTGAAGTACTTTAAATTTGCGGAGGAAAAAAGCTAGAATTGTCACACTATAGTAGGTTGGCCATGGTGTCAAACCATTGATTTTTTAGGGTTGAAATCGGTTGATCGTAATCCAATCCTTTGCAGTTTGTAACTTCATTAAAGTCATTTATTGTTGAAGCTCCACATTCCCTGATTCAGTAAACTTTTGATTAGTGAAAAAGCTGTATATGTACTACAATGCCATGAAATTGGGACTATCTGGGGATGGGGACTATCTGTTAGTGACTTCCTGGGCTACTACATCGTCAGTAGATGAGAAGTTTAATCCTAATTGACATTTTATTGATAATATTTAGTAATTGTTATATTTTGTCTTTTTAAAATTTAGACTTCTATAAATGCGTTAAGGTGCTCAATATGATTTCATTCAGTTTGAAACATTTTATGGTAAATCTTGATTTTATTTCCGTGTATAATGTTGACAGGGTACATACTCGGTAACAAAAATCTGTAACTAAAAGTTTCACGATGGACTAATAGAATAATGATTCGTGATGGTGCAACTTTTTATAAATTTAATTGTACAACTAACTGGAATTACCCTAAATACAGAGTAACTCCCAATGAGCCGTTTTTCCTCTAGTTTAAAAATTCAAAATCTGAAAAGTTCACGTCCAGCTATGGATGATTCTGTTTACTTTTATTCAAATCTTTAGAAAATCAATTGGTTAAAAAAAAAAAAAAAAAAAAAAAAAAAAAAAAAAAAAGGACTATGTGCCGTATTCTATTTGGTTTACAATACAGCTCTCTCTCTCTTTCTCTCCCTCTCTCTCACTCTCTATCTCTCCCTCTCTCTCTCCCTCTCTCTCTCTCTCTCTCTCTCTCTCTCTCTCTCTCTCTCTCTCTCTCTCTCTCTCTCTCTCTCTCTCTCTCTCTGTCTCTGTCTCTCTCTCCCTCTCTCTCGTTTTCACCCTCTCTTTAATTCAGTACTAGCACTCAGCTCAAGCAATGGTACCTTAGTAAAAAGTCGAATCAATGTGGCGTCTCATTAGTTTCTCTGTTTTATAGCAGCTGAAAACAACTCAAGGAAATCAAACAACCGTTTTGCTAGTTGGCCCGAGACCTGGCAGTGCAGGACAAAACCAGGGGCAGTCGATAGCTCTTCCAGTGTCTCTGTTGCAATTGCCCAAATCTCAGACCCAAGGAACTAGACCCATGGGACAAATAAGAACATCTCTAATCCGTCAACCACAACCAGGTACGGATTGCTTGTCTAATTATACTTCCAGCTTTTTTTTCTTTTTTTTCCTTATATACTGCGTCGCAAAGAGTTAAAGCCTTATTCATCGAGGAGAAACCAGCCCCGGACCATTATCTTTTATATCAACTCAATTTTTGAATCTAAGTGACATTTTCTAAATTTTCTAAGTTATATTTCATTCTATTTTGTATTAAAGGTCTATATTAAAGGTGATGAAGATTGCCCTTTACATATTCTATCAGGTATTACCTTGAAATTTTAGGGTTAACTCTTAATAAAAACTTTTACGTCCCTTATTTTCATATTTCACTTTTTTTGTTAAGGTGATGTTATGCTTATTATTATTTGTGATTTAAAAAAATGCTGATCTTGGATTGAGTTTCACCTTAAAAATGAACTTCGTCTATTTTAAAAGTAATTATAGAGAAGGGATTGTCAGTGCCAGGACACTAAAGTAAGGTCTTGTCTCAATTTCATTCTCAGCTCATGGGTCAAACAATTGGTCATCTCTAAATCATAAAAAAAACCTTTTCAATCTATTTACAAGACAGAGTAAACATTGATTTTGTTTTTACACAAAATGAGATATAATCTTTTACCAATGCATATTGCCACGGGTTTCGGGGCATGGATTGCTTCTATCACAAAGAAGCTATGCATTAATAATACTGTAAGACAATTACTACCACTACTGATAATTCATCACAGCACAACACCGCCGGAGTCCAACATACTAGAAAGCTCGGTCATTAACTATATCTACCTTATGGGTCCCCATTCCTCGAAGAAGAAGACCATGGGACGATTGATCGGTATATTTCAAATAATAAAGTGGTAGGGCAAACTAAATTGTAGCATGTACCGATCTCGAATCTTGAGAAATCACCGATTTTTCAAGATTTTGTATTTACTTATTTTTAATTAATTTATTGAAGGTAGTTGTGTGTGTATTCTTCCTTCTGATCGGTCATCTCATTTCTAATAATTAGAAGTAAAGTGATTATCCTAAAAAAAGACCAAGTATCAGTCGGGATTAATGAACATCTGTTTACTGGAATATTGTTTTGAAGGGAAGGCACGATTAATTAACTGGTTAAAAAACAATGGTGAATTATTGTACTTGATGGAACTTTGAGTTTTGTGCGTAGACTATCTCTCAATTTAATAATGAAGGAATACGAGTTGGGAACTTTTTCGCGCTTTTCTTATGAAAAGTTTTTTTTTCGGATGTTATAGGCTTAAAAATTTTTGTTTTTTCCACTCATCTATTTGGTTAGCTTTGAATACAATTGAACTTTCAACCGTGCACAGAGCGTGTGCTCGGGGACGCCAATTCACATAAATGAACAGCAAAGTTTGTTTTCGAGTTTTCTTTTTATCTAGGGGGGAGGGGGATTTGTAATTTTTTCAATTTTTTTTCAATGAAAATACCAAAAAAGGTATTTTTCAAAACTCAGGGGAGCGATTGCTCCCCTCACAATTTATACCCCTTTGTGTGCAAATGATTAGAAGCTATTATTGTTTTTTTAGGAGGTTCAAATGTTCGGCAAATAAGCAGCCAAAATTTGACAACACATCAGCAGCTACAACTAGCTTTGCAGCGACATGCTGCACAAAAGTTGCAACAGCAACAAAGGGCTACGACAGAGCAACATGGAAAACTGTCCTGAAAATCTTATTGGATGGTAATTTCAGAAGAAGTGCATTGATATCCGTCTGTTTGCTGTTTCGTTTTTATTTTATCCAACCTTATTAAAAAATCTTATTGTATGCAAGAACCCAAAGTATAATTACTCGCACACATGATTGTACTGCAAGTATTTTATGCAGCAAATCTAACTTTTAAAACTTTTCTGAATTTCAGCGCCGTTTATTCTTTTGTCGTTGAATCTTGTCATATCCCCTGGGTTCCAGAATGGGGTACGTTCTGGATAATTTTTATTTTTACCACCGCCCGGTCTCTGTATTTTTTTTTTCTTTGTAACCTGAATTTGTTCGTGAGAATACTATTTTCAAAAAAAGAGGATAATTCTTGTAAAATAAAGCCAAAATGTAGATAACATTATAAAATTCCAAAAATAGCTTGTTATAATTAAAAGAAACCATGAAGTAAGATCATGAAGTAAGGTCTTTGAAATTAACAATCAGCCACAGCGTCAGCAAATTACCCCCCCCCCCGCCTCACTAATAAAGATCCGTTAAAGACAGTAAAAATTTAAAAATCCGTTAACGACAGTAAAAATTTCAGAGATCAGCTTTCAGGCTTACTGTGTGGGTTTTATCGTAAAAGTCCTTAGCAAAGAACGACAGTAAAAATTTCAGAGATCAGCTACTAGGCTTGCTGTGTGGGTTTCATCGAGGCTTCATTGAGTCTATTACTGTACTAGCACCCGACGGCCATGGACGTATGTTTGCTGAGGACTACCAGGCTAAGTCGAGAATGACTTCAAACAGCTTCTTCGGTTTTGATATGAGCTTACAGCCAGGTTATGCTTGCCCTGCACCCGCTGTGACACCCAACAATCTTTTATACCCTTAGGGTTTTAGAGGTGCCCAAAATTGACATAAAGAAATCCTTATATTCACCAAGTGAAGACTTTTACAAACGATTCCAATTTCCACTACATTTTGTATCAAAGGATTTCTGATCTTGATAATACAAAGTCAGAGGATGATTTTGCAATATAGGTGTCCAAGATCAAAACACAGTTAGTATGTATTTTACAAATTGGGTTTGTTTTTCACCAAAAGAGTTTTGAAATCACTTATTTACAAATATGAGGCTTAAATTTCAATACGGGCGTCCTAAAAAAAAAAAAAAAAAAAAAAAAAAAAAAAAGCTGCCATGTTTCACGAGCGGCTTCATGTGCCATTTGTCCTAAAAGACAAGGGTGCTATTTGGACTTTTCTGACAACAATATATGTTTTTCAAACAGTGGTTTTTTTTATTATAACAAAAAAATCAACATGCTGCTCAATCTTCCAGAAAGGTTAATTTTCAATATTATTACAAAGAATATTTGTAATAGTCAATATAGTGCAACTAGTCTAATGCGCATTTTTATCCACGTTTTATTTTTATATATATATATATATATATATATATATATATATATATATATATATATATATATATATATATATATATATATATATATATATATATATATATATATATATATATATATATATATATATATATATATATATATATATATATATATATATATATATATAGGTATATATATATATATATATATATATATATATATATATATATATATATATAGACACCAAATTGCTAAAAAATACTTTCAGTTTAAGCAATCTATCAACTTCTCCCTACAGTCCCACAATGAATCATTTGTCCCTCAACACCTATGTATTTTTAGGCGCAAGTTTGCAAACTCTCAATGAGTGGCTCTTTAGATCAAAATGAGGGGGGGGGGTGCGCCCTAACCTTCCGTCGTGTGGATAAATTACCTAGATTAAGCGTACAATACGGTGCTGAAAGTGACGGCTCCTCAATTATTGGCAGAACCTGTTTTATTATATAAAGCAAATGCAGCTAAATGAGAACTTTTCTTGCAGAAGGATATTTACTAAGCAGTTAAAATTAGCGCACAGATAATTAGGCTGCTAATGTTTAGGATAACCTTCAATAATTTATTGAATAACTCAGATTTGCTAAAAAAAAAAAACATCTGACTGGTGGTTTTCGCATAGCACAACTGAATTGCAGCACAAGATATTGAAAAAGCCTCGAAGGAAAATGCGTCTTGCAGTTATACTTATTTCTACTATTAAGTGCATTTTGAATTAGCACCAGGTAAAAATAGATTAATTTAGAATTGGAATTTGTTATGTACAAAATAATGTAAAATATTTGTACAGGAAATTGAAAACCAGCATTGATGCAGACTTCGAATAGATTGGGATGGAGGAGGAGCGTACGTAGCTGTGTTGGGCTCAGGTGGCTCGGTACCAAAGTAAGTTGTTAGTAGCATTGATGCATACCAAGCTATTTTTCAACAGTTTGTGGTAGGAAAATTCCAACTTAACAGCCAAAATTTAAAAAGTTCACCCTACCTACTCATTGTTTCAAGCTTGGCGATTGAAAATTCAATCGTCAAGTCAAAATATTACAAGGACATGAATGGGGGCCAGGCCATATCCCAAGGCTAGCGCAAATGCTGCATTAGTGATAACTAGGAAATAACGCTAGAATCCCAACCAGACTCGTGCCATGGGTAGTTGCTGGGGTATGATTAACATAAAGGGTACTTTAAATATGCTGCTTAAAAGGTTGTTCACGCGACGTCAATAAAGAACATAAATCCGTTCGTGAAGTTTCAATTTTTGCCATCTTTTATGAAAGTACTTTGCGGCTCTGGGAAAGAAGTTACAATTTGCTCCTTTTTTTCTAGTCAACAGTCAAGCAATCAATAGCCGAAGAAAACTGAGGAAAGACTTTCAAATGGAAAAAATTACTTTTTATGCTAAACAACAGTTTGTTTGTGTCAAAACTAAGGTCAGTTAAAGGTATGGAACCATTTCATAAATGAAGATAAATTCTTCTATTTGGTTATTTGAACTGCTTGCAATGTCAATAGACTGAATTTTCGGCATGCTCTTTATAGAAATGTGCTTAAACTGTATTAAAAATACGTTTTACCACCTATCAGTCTCAACACAACAGCGTTGACTTGGTAAAGAGCAATGTGTCTCCTGTGTTTTTTTTTCAGGCCTGGCCAAATAGAATGGACGGTCTTAGGAAGTTGGGGGGGGGGGTGGCTTTTTTAATCACAAGTTCAGACTTAGTTCCATTTCGGGGGCAAAATCACACCGGAGGGCAATCAACCACCCTTTGTAAGAGAACACAAAGAATTTACCTACGAGGCGACATATTTTGTGCAGTCCATCTTATTTAAATAGTCTATTTAAAACAGAGGCTTCAAAGATATATTCTATCAGAAATGTTGTAATGTTCTAAATTGTTGAAATTATGCAAATATTTTGGTTCGCATCATTACAGGTAGACCCCGGCGCCGCGCCGGCGGATCGACCGAACACCGCCGACAAGAGACTCGGTCAAATGCCGCTGAAGTGTCGCAATGCCGCCGGTGCGCAGCAGGCACGCCGCCACCGGCAGAGGCGGCGGCGTTCGGTTGACTTTAAATTAATTTTGTGGCAAGTCTCTATTGCGTCAACCGCTAAATCGGAGCTTGTCTTTTTCGTGTAGTTTGGCGTTTGGGCATTTTCCATTAGAAATGAAAAAAGTATTGCGGTCTTCCCGAATTATCGAGTGAATCCCCCGAAAGTCCATAGGTAACTCAGAAAAAAAATTTGGATCTCCAAATCCCAGACTATACCCTAGTCTCGGTACCACCCCTAGCAATTTATCACCAGTGACTTCCCTGCCAAATATTACTTTGCATACCAAAATTCTTCACTACTCTCTTGTTCATTAATTTTCGTCTCTTTTGTTACTTTGCATAAAAACCAGACAGATGCAATATGCTATTGCAAATATTCTTCATATGCTGACAAAAAAAAGTATCGTCTTTATGAAATGATCATTTCGATGATCACATCATTTCGAATGATCACATCATTTCGAATGCAGTTTCCCAATAGCTATTTCTTACATCATTCGTAGTCAAGAATTTTATTTTCAAGTTGAATAGAATTATGGAACGCATTCACTACTATGCAGCTTCAGCCTCTTGTTGGATTTTGAAATTGAAAGCCGACAGATTGTTTCTACAGCTGAATTGTAAGTTTGCAGATTTTTTTTTTGCTGTTTTTAGATAAGATTTTCTTAAATGTTTAATACTCAATTAATGAACGCCTGATAGAAAATACAATCTTCTTTCTGGGAAATTTCCCCTCCCCAAAAAAAAAAACCTTATATTGAGACAAAATTTAGTTATAGACTAAGCTATGTACAAGGATGGGTAATTAAAGATTGAACCGGTAGTTACCCCAAAACTATTATCAATAAATAAGTTTTAAATTATTGCTTATAGGGGGGGGGGGAGTAGGGGGCTATCATTTTTAAATGATAATACCTCATTTTTTTTTATTGAAAGCAGGGATGTCAAAAAAGATAAGTATTTTTTTCATTTAAAGTGGAGACAGAAGAAAATGATATCAAATTCCCTTGGAAACCATTGAAATATTTTGATAGAACCAGGGCCCCCCATTAGGACTTGTTCATTGTCTTGGGTATTTTGCGATTTCTCATAGTCTACTGGCCTTATTTGGCTTTTGTGTGTGCTCCCTTTTAATTAGATTCTTTGGAACTTATGGCATGCCATGGCGAATCTATCACTCAATTTTCCAATAATTTGGGGTATATCTGAATAATGTCGACATTTTTGTTGTTGTCTTTGTACACCTTTACTCATACCATCTATTTTTTTTTAAGAAAATTAAGCTGTTTAACGTTATATTGCCTGTTTGTTTGAACCATATAGTGACCTAGTTAATTATTAAGTAAATTATTTTTCTAATGTAAAGCTGAGACGGCATCCTATCAAGGTGGTATCCAGAGAGGGGGGGGCACCAAATTGCTAAAAAATACTTTCAGTTTAAGCAATCTATCAACTTCTCCCTACAGTCCCACAATGAATCATTTGTCCCTCAACACCTATGTATTTTTAGGCGCAAGTTTGCAAACTCTCAATGAGTGGCTCTTTAGATCAAAATGAGGGGGGAGGGGGTGCGCACTAAACTTCCGTCGTGTGGATAAATTACCTAGATTAAGCGTACAATACGGTGCTGAAAGTGTCGGCTCCTCAATTATTGGCAGAACCTGTTTTATTATATAAAGCAAATGCAGCTAAATGAGAACTTTTCTTGCAGAAGGATATTTACTAAACAGTTAAAATTAGCGCACAGATAATTAGCCTGCTAATGTTTAGGATAACCTTCAATAATTTATTGAATAACTCAGATTTGCTAAAAAAAACAAAAAAAAAACATCCGACTGGTGGTTTTCGCATAGCACAACTGAATTGCAGCACAAGATATTGAAAAAGCCTCGAAGGAAAATGCGTCTTGCAGTTGTACTTATTTCTACTATTAAGTGCATTTTGAATTAGCACCAGGTAAAAATAGATTAATTTAGAATTGGAATTTGTTATGTACAAAATAATGTAAAATATTTGTACAGGAAATTGAAAACCAGCATTGATGCAGACTTCGAATAGATTGGGATGGAGGAGGAGCGTACGTAGCTGTGTTGGGCTCAGGTGGCTCGGTACCAAAGTAAGTTGTTAGTAGCATTGATGCATACCAAGCTATTTTTCAACAGTTTGTGGTAGGAAAATTCCAACTTAACAGCCAAAATTTAAAAAGTTCACCCTACCTACTCATTGTTTCAAGCTTGGCGATTGAAAATTCAATCGTCAAGTCAAAATATTACAAGGATATGAATGGGGGCCAGGCCATATCCCAAGGCTAGCGCAAATGCTGCATTAGTGATAACTAGGAAATAACGCTAGAATCCCAACCAGACTCGTGCCATGGGTAGTTGCTGGGGTATGATTAACATAAAGGGTACTTTAAATATGCTGCTTAAAAGGTTGTTCACGCGACGTCAATAAAGAACATAAATCCGTTCGTGAAGTTTCAATTTTTGCCATCTTTTATGAAAGTACTTTGCGGCTCTGGGAAAGAAGTTACAATTTGCTCCTTTTTTTCTAGTCAACAGTCAAGCAATCAATAGCCGAAGAAAACTGAGGAAAGACTTTCAAATGGAAAAAATTACTTTTTATGCTAAACAACAGTTTGTTTGTGTCAAAACTAAGGTCAGTTAAAGGTATGGAACCATTTCATAAATGAAGATAAATTCTTCTATTTGGTTATTTGAACTGCTTGCAATGTCAATAGACTGAATTTTCGGCATGATCTTTATAGAAATGTGCTTAAACTGTATTAAAAATACGTTTTACCACCTATCAGTCTCAACACAACAGGGTTGACTTGGTAAAGAGCAATGTGTCTCCTGTGTTTTTTTTTCAGGCCTGGCCAAATAGAATGGATGGTCTTAGGAAGTTGGGGGGGGGGGGGGGTGGCTTTTTCAATCACAAGTTCAGACTTAGTTCCATTTCGGGGGCAAAATCACACCGGAGGGCAATCAACCACCCTTTGTAAGAGAACACAAAGAATTTACCTACGAGGCAACATATTTTGTGCAGCCCATCTTATTTAAATAGTCTATTTAAAACAGAGGCTTCAAAGATATATTCTATCAGAAATGTTGTAATGTTCTAAATTGTTGAAATTATGCAAATATTTTGGTTCGCATCATTACAGGTAGACCCCGGCGCCGCGCCGGCGGATCGACCGAACGCCGCCGACAAGAGGCCCGGTCGAAAGCCGCCGAAGTGTCGTAACACCGCCGGTGCGCAGCAGGCACGCCGCCACCGGCAGAGGCGGCGGCGTTCGGTTGACTTTAAATAATTTTTGCGGCAATTCTTTATTGCGTCAACCGCAAAGTTGGAGCTTTTCCTTCTCGTGTGGTTTAGTATTCCCCCTATGCAGCTTCAGTCTCTTGTTGGATTTTGAAATTGACAGCCGACAGATTGTTTCTACAGCTGAATTGTAAGTTTGCAGATTTTTTTTTTGCTGTTTTTAGATAAGATTTTCTTAAATGTTTAATACTCAATTATTGAACGCCTGATAGAAAATAAAATCTTCTTTCTGGAAGATTTTCCCCCCCCCCCCAAAAAAACCTTCGATTGAGACAAAATTTAGTTATAGACTAAGCTATGTATAAGGTTGGGGAATTAAAGATTGAACCGTAAGTTACCCCAAAAATATGATTAATAAATAAATTTTAAATTATTGCCTCTAGGGGGGGGGGGAATAGCGGGCTATCATTTTTAAATGATAATAACTCATTTTATTTTATTGAAAGCAGGGATGCAAAAAAGATAATTATTTTTTTTCCATTTATAGTGGAGATAGAAGAAAATGATATCAAATTCCCTTGGAAACCATTGAAATATTTTGATAGAACCAGGGCCCCCCATTAGGACTTGTTCATTGTCTTGGGTATTTTGCGATTTCTCATAGTCTACTGGCCTTATTTGGCTTTTGTGTGTGCTCCCTTTTAATTAGATTCTTTGGAACTTATGGAATGCCATGGCGAATCTATCACTCAGTTTTCCAATAATTTGGGGTATATCTGAATAATTTCGATATTTTTGTTGTTGTCTTTGTACCCCTTTACTCATACACTCAATGTTTTTTCAAGGAACATTAAGCTGTTTAACGTTATTTTGCGTGTTTGTTTGAACCATATAGTGACCTAGTTAATTATTAAGTAAATTATTTTTCTAATGAAAGCTGAGACGGTATCCTATCAAAGTGGTATCCAGAGGGGGGGGGGGGTAGAGATGTATTACATTTAAATGATAATAGGTCGACATTTTATTTATTGAAAGTAGGGATACCAAAAAGTTGATTTTTTTTATTTAAAGCAGAGACGGCATCCTATCAAGGTGGTATCCAGAGGGGGGTATTGAGCTATCATATTTAAATGATAATACCTCGTTTTTTTTTAAAGCAGGGGTGCCAATAAGTTAATTTTTTTTTTCATTTAAAGCAGAGACGGTATCTTATCAAGATTGTATCCAGAAGGGGGGGGGGCAGAGGGAGTTATGATATTTAAGTGATAGTAACTTGATTTTTTTTTATTGAAAGTAGGGATGCCAAAAAGTTGACAAAATTAACAATATTTTTGTGAGTTATACTTGATACAGCACTTGTATGGTTTTATCGTCCAAAGGGAAAGGGACATATGCGTCCAACCCGTTTTTTTTCTTATTGATGAAACGGGTTTAATTTGAAAACATTCATTCATAAGTACCAGGCAGATTTACATTAAAACCAATTGGTGTGACGAAAGTGATAGCAACATTCCTACCAACCGTTGCGCTCGACTAACTTTGGCGCCCTTAGTCAAGTGCCCAAGTTAAATTAAAAGGCCAAGTCATAATAAAAGCTTTCAATTTGATAGGTTAAAGGGAAGGTCTTTGACAGCCTCATAACCTCAGGGTACTAGATCTTGCAACGTTCTTACGTATCTACAGTGGTTCAGAAAATTTGATCACCCCACAAATGATTACCAAAAATATGCACAATTGTAACATTTAGAATATTATAACACTTTTTCAAAGCTTTGAAGAAAAGCAAAAAAGGCTAAATACCCCTAACTACGCTTGAAAGCTATTTTAAAAAGAAACCCTTTGGAGATTTCCATGGATATGACCATAGTAGAAGCTTTGAGCCTGGGTGGGGATCAACGAGGAGTCTGAGTATTTTGACCACAGGTGAATTGTTGCTGCGACTTTCTTAAATTTGATAATTTTTGTGAGCATTTGGAAATCAAAGCTTAAACTCAAAAACTGATACTAAGTGTCCTAAAATTTTGCTTGGATTAAAAGTGACGAACTAGGATGAAAATTTCAACATCTTCCTGGAGCTACTTCACTCTGCATATTATTCCATTTAATTACACTTAAAACGCATGAGCTTTTCATTTTTTACCTAAGAAAATAGCTGGCACTTCATTTTTCTTCATAGCGAATAAACTTTTAAGTGTTTTTTGTGTCATTGTAATTGAAGTGTTCTCATGTATTTTTCAGTTTGATAAATTTACTCCTTTTAAATGCAGCTTATAATTTGACTGATATTAGGTATTTATCAGTTTATAATTTGGAATGAATCCCCAAAAGAAAAAAAATGAATAATATCCAAAAGAGCAGCCAAAGCAATAAAAAAGCAGCAGTTCAGCCTTAGCCTACATGACATATAGTCTATAAAGAAGCCAAAAAAAAAAAAAAAAAAAAACACTTTAAAATGCATTTTTTTTAAATTGTTATTAAATAACAGTTTTTAATACAAGAAGGCTTCTTAGGAATCCAAAAGAGCAAAAAAACAAAAAAAAAACAATCAATATCAAAGTCGCCCATTTCAACTGTTTTAAAGGTCACAAAACAGATACAGGCAAAGAGCATTATGAAAAAATTAAGCTTCGAAGTTCAAAGTTATATTCAAAGTTTTTACCCAGATAACTGACGAATTTTGTGATGCGGTATTTGAAGTTTTATATGCAGCAATGCTCGATGAAAAAAAACTACTAATTTTGATAATTATTTATGTTACGAATACAGAGCTAATAGATACTTCAACTACTCGTATTATGCAAGGGTTCTGAAACGCCACAGCCATTTCGTTTCTACCAGATTTCTATTGAACTCATGAATAGAAATCATGGAAATATGTGAACTTTTGAACTTATGAATAGACTCGAATCTGTTGTAAATTTAAGCGGTGATTTGAGAAAGACTGATGAAAACATAAATGTTTGCGGTCATCATTGATCGCGCTGGCGGCGCGCCGCCGACGTCTTACCGGCGGCACGGCGTGACGCGCTTTTTGGCCCCGCCGCCGCCGGTCTTCCCTCATCGGCGCGGCGCCGGGGTCTAATTACAGGGTCTGTAATCGATTGTCATTGCAAGTGATCATTCAGAGTTTAGTTGGATGGCCTGACATCCTTTAAATTGCTACCATAACTTCGTAAATATAGATTTTTTAAATATCTTCACTCATGATCGTTTCTCTGTATAGTCGGAAACTACAAGAAGTGAAAGTTATTTTCCGACATATAGTTGGGTTTTGCTCAATGACTCCTCAAAAAATTTCCACTAGAACCAATTTATGTGGAATCACTAGCGCCTTTTTAACTTGTACTATATTAATGCATTTACGCATGTTGGAATTACTGGAGAGTAAAAGTATATTATGACCTTAGAACAGAATTAAAATTTATTTATTAAGTTTTGTTAGTTGAAACTCTTTAACTTGAAATCATGCATTTTCGCTATTTCGATTTATCAGATCACATTGTGTGGTCACTTCTAAGATGGGGTTAACCTTGGAGAGAAAATTTTCACCCAAAAGCTTTATAACTTTTTAAAGCTTTATAACGTCATTTTTGATTTACTAAAATTTTAAGACATGTACATACATGGTCGAGCATCAAATAATAGGTTGTCGTGCTAAGACCTCAAGTGCCTTTAAGTGACCAGACAAGTTTTAGTAAGGACCAAAAGGACCTTTCGCTAATGCGAAAAACAACAAGTTAGGTGGAATGAAAAGTTTTTATAAAGACAGTGGTTTTAGTAAACTTTTAGTGAATATTTCTAGTATTTGACCAATAGCCATCTTAAACAGAAAAAAAACAATTAAAGCAAATAAACCAATAATCAAAATAAAAAAAAACCCTTAATAAAAGTAAAAGACAAACGGAAAACCAAAATTAACAGAGCCTTATCATCAGATCATATTGCTTCACAAAAGTTCCCCAGTTCCCGCCCTTTTTTTCTAAAGACAGCAATTAGTCATAGCCAAAATATTCGGTTATTTTTATTTTAAAGGAAGTCTTCATTTTACCTAACTTCTTGTTTATCAAATCAGTATTGTGAAATTTGACTGGTAAACCTAAATTCCTTGTTATTAAATTGTAATTGTTGCGAAAAACTAACTAACTTCTCCTAAAATTTTTAAGGGTATTTTGGTTCTCAAATGCCAACACTGGCGGATATCAAAAATCGTTTTTAAAATATTTATGTACCGTGTTTCGCATTTACCTTTTAAAAATGTTGTTTTATACTAGTTTTTACCATCAGCCAGGATCAGGTTACAACTATTAGATCTTAGGATCAGTAACTCAAGGAAACATAATTAAATTCTTTTTTTGTTTCAGGAATTAAAACAGACGAGTCGTGTGTAACTTTGTATGCTGAATTAGAATACACAATCAAAATCTTCCCATCAACTATAGTTTTTGCTTAATACTTTTTTTTTTAATTGGTTGCTTTTTTTGTGACATTTGTATGTTTTTAATTCAAATGTAATTACCTAGAAAAGTTTTCTAGAGCAGTTTTTAATACGAAACAAAAGATATAATTGTATCTTTTCTAGTACCCATGATTTTTATGTAACGATATTCTTGGTCAAACACCACATTCAACAAATAAAGCTTAAACAAATTTAGAAAACAAAATTTCACACAAACATTCAAAAACTTTTACAGTTTTCCTAAAAAAAAGGCAAAATTTCTGAACACAAGAACTTACCTATTGCCTACTACGAATTGAAATGCGCACCTATATTCCTCACCTTTCTGAACAGTCTACTCGTAGCATCAGAGGAGTTTCAAAAACAGAAAAATATAAATTGAAAAAAAAAAACAAGTTCTAGCGCTAACTAAAATCAAAACACTGTTGACGCGGAAAATTTATTTTATTATGAAGTTGGAGCCAAATAATTTACATTTCAAATTTACACAGAATGGGGATAAATCATCAGCTAATGGTCAAAACACAGATTTTCGCTTTAAATGTACTCGTCAAATAATAATAATAATAAATACAGAAATGGCTTCTAGTTGAGTCAATAGGTCATGGAATTAAGTCGCAGCGAATTCATGAGTCTGAAAGGTGGACAATAGCATTAAGAAAACAGGGTCTGCCAAAACTGTTAAAACTCATTTAGAAAATAACCTTTTGATCATGCCTACATGATCATACAACATGCCTACAACAAATATTTAAACAGTTATTCTAATGACATATCTTAGCAAGGGCTCACATGGTTTGAATCATTTCTAGGTTTCCTTTGGCACAACATTTGCCATGACACTACGTTTTAATACTAATCATAGTTGTTAAAGAGCAATTGATGTTTACAGAAATTCTTCAATATTCTAGGCTGAATATTTTTTAGTGGAAAAATTTTTTAGTGAAAAAAGAAAAAAAGCCTAGATTTGGAATCAGAATACCTCATATCAAGAGAAATTTCAGTTTACTAATCTTAATCTCTCTTTCCTGGTTATAAACAGTTAACAAAGGGGAAACATATACATGAAAAAATCGAAGAATGGTGTCTTAAACTAAGATGAATGGGAACCCTGATCTTTTATTGCGAATAATTCTGATGAACAGGCTACCGTTTACTGATGATACCCTTCAATACAGTAGTCATTATTTTCTTTAATACAAGCGGTAGCACTATTGTGGAGCGTGTTCCAGAAACTAATTTATTAATGATATTTAAATATTTATTATTATTATTTTTGCTTAAAAACAACGGATAACACAAACTTATAAGCAAACTGT
Organism: Artemia sp. Qi Xiang Cuo; assembly: GCF_049724085.1. Lineage (NCBI taxonomy): Eukaryota > Metazoa > Arthropoda > Branchiopoda > Anostraca > Artemiidae > Artemia > Artemia sp. Qi Xiang Cuo. Next base: position 34,870,257 of record NC_142797.1, read on the forward strand.
ATACAAACATTTTAGGGGTTAAATTTGTTATCTACCATTTTAGTATGAAGGTAATAACAAATATAGTGAATGTCATTAGTGATAACTGAGTTCATGGAACACCTAAAAAGCAAAGAAAATGAATAAACTAGTCAAACTATAATATTTGGTTCAAATTTAACATTAATGATATAAAAAGTCGTATTTTTCTACATAGCAATTTATCCGTTTTGATTTTCTTCGTGATTTTATAGGGAAAAGATATGTATCAGAAATTAATTTTTATTTTTGCAATGGATTATACATGCATGATATGAAGATTGCTTATGGAGTGCTCAAGTTTTTAGATGATCACTGAATGCTAGACATTGATTAGAGGCAGGGACGCTGTCAAGATTCCATTTTCGGTAGGGAACTACTTGGGAGGGGGGTTGAGGATTCCTCCTCATCCCTCTCTGAATATGTTACGCATTTCCGACATCCAACTTGATTCAAATCCCCTCGGTAAAAAAATATCTTCTTTATAATTGAAACAAACCCTTTTCACAATTAAATACACCGCTCTTCTCCCCCTGGACATGCCACTAGTGTTACCAGGGAAGAGTGGGAGCGGAGGGTAGTCCATTAAAAAAAAAAAAATAAAAAAAAACCAAAGTTCTTCAGTGAGACACAACCGCAATGGATTCTTGACGAATGTTCTGTCTGTAACCAATAATCAACAGCTATTGTTGAGCTACGATTATGTTTTAAATATCTGTCTAAACCAATCAATTTTCATGAAACTTTCCCATTAAACGCTACAGGCAATAGTGGTTGTCACCCATTAAAAAGAGAAAAAGAAGCCATAAATGGCTGAAATCCTAGGTTTATTAAACCAAGTACTCATACCCTTTTCGAAATTACCCTATGACAAAATATATTAAAATATATGAACCACTTTAATGTAGCCTGGCTTTTTAATTCAAGCTAAAAGAAGAAGGGTGGGTGTAAGACAAATGAAGAAGCCTAGTGTGCTCAATTTTTATATGAATTATGATGATGCTGACTGATCTAAAAGTATTTTAAGGCCAAAAATCACGTCGAATTTCAATTGGCAACGCTGCTGAGCGAACATTTCCCAAGATAATCAATATTGCTAATTACAATAAATCCTACGATTATTTATCAGCATAATTATTGCATTACAATCACAACAAATTAAATTATTAACCTCAAGGCACAAGTTAATTATCAATCAAGATTAAAAATATACAAAATATCGGTCTATGGAATTAAAGAGTAGGCTGTAAAAAAGGAGGTAAAGAATAAGGACTAGGAATGACGAACAACGGGACAATTATTTTTCGATTCTGCCCTGACACAATCTTAAATCGCTATTTCATAGTGTATACGCTGAAGCAAATAGGGAATTTACTTTCAGGCCAGGTTTAAATGAGCGTCATAGATCAAGTCGTCAAGGTGAAATTTTCACTTTCTGTGTACAACCTAAACAGACTCAACATAAATATTTTCTTAGAAGTGACAAAATGTAGCCGAAATGCACAAAAAAAGAAAGGAGTTAAAGTAATAATAACTGACTTCTGTTCAGGCTCGAATATCAATATTATTGTTCGATTTTAGAGTATTTGTATAATATACCCCCTATCTAGTATTCTTTATCTGATTAGAACCTTGGATTTTCCATAGTTTTGGGATTTTGGGATCAAAATATGATGAATCCATAATACTTTATAATAGATTCAATACAACATATAATAATTTATAACAAAATTATGGGAAATCCCAAAATTATGGAAAATCCAAGGTTCTAATTAGATGAAGAATATTAAGCAGGGGGCATGGGCGTAGGGAGGGGGGCACTCCCCCCCCCCTTCCAGACCTTCAAATTTACATTAAATATGGCTGAAAAAGCAGATGGTTTGGAAAAAGCAGTTGATAAAACTCCATCACACTATCAACTGCCCCCCCCCCTAGATAATATGCTGCCTAATACTGCCTACGCCCATGGTAGGGGGTATATCATACAAGTACCGACTTTAGTGTTTGAAATATGATGGTGAATGCGAACACTTCTGTTTTCTCTTTTTTTACGCATACCATATGGAACTAACAATATTGAAATTTTGAGTATGAATATCTAAATGTTTAAAATGATTAGTCAAGTTAAAATAAGTGATCCCCTCTCCCTTTTTTTCAATAAATATGGGCTTATGCCTGCTTATAAATATTCGAATGAGCCCTGTCTCAGAGTTCAATCCAAAATTTTCATTAGAACTAGGTAATTTATAAAAAGAATAACAAGCGAAATATAAAACTGCAAATAACACGAAATAGCGATTTTGAGTCACTGCTAGAATTTTAAGTACAAAATTTACCCACAAGGTGGGCAGCATGGTGATAGAGCCCACTGGGAAATCAAAACTTTTTAGCCTAGGGTTCACACAGCTGCGTTTTTGTTTATTTGTTTTTTGTCGTTTTTCTTACGCAAAACGGCATATACATAGCAGACGCAGCGAAAGCGTAGAACTTTTCATTTGAAATGTGTCATTTAAATTTGTAGATAGAGGGGCGGGGGCTTTGGGCCTGGGCTTCCACTGAATATGAATAATGTTTTACTATCTCCCATATGATCTACCCTTTTGTTTAGAGGAGGAGAGACGGGTGAACTTTTCTGAACCTTCTTTTTTTACTGTATATATGGAATTTTTAACAAAAAACAGTCGAATTTTCAACAGCTCAGTTGAAATACTGTGACAAAGAACGATTGAAAGCTAATGAAAAACTCAGGAAAACATAGCTGTATGAACTTAGGGTTAAGTATGGAAAAAGGTTGGAAACTTTTGGATAACATGAGAGAAGAGAACAGAACAAGGATACCAAAACAAGAACGAAAACAAAGGTAAAATGAAATAAATTGGGTATATCGAATAAAGTATGCCGAATATCTAGATTTCAAAAGCTCTAAAAGCTACACCTAGTCCTACTTAAGTACAAATTTATCAACAATAAGTACGAGCCAACAAATGAATTTTGTCATGTAATTTGTCATGTAAATCGTTTTTTCAGGTTCAATATATGTACGCTCATCCAAGTATTTGGCCTTCAAAATCCACTATACAAATATCCTTACACCCCTCCTTATCGATGGCCCAGGATGTGCGCATGTATGATTAGCATCATTCCTCCATTCTTTCCTTATTAATATGCTAGGCATTTTCCTGAATGTCTTATCCTGTATTGGCACTTGTACGGTGTCAAGCTTTATCCTGGTTCGATTTATTTATAGGAGTTGACAAACCTTTGAGCCTAAGCACATATTTAAAACACAAATAAAAGAACAAATGAATAGGTACAAGAACTGGAAACGGAACTTTAAACAGAACCAGAGGAAAATAAACGAACTATTGTAAAGAAAACTGATATGTCTCCAAGGTAGAAAGAATTTGTTCGATAAGTAAAATAATCATCATGCATGAAAGCACTCTGTCAGAAAAAAAAAATACATCAACAGGGATAGGCGAAAAATCTCTTCTCTTCATTTGAATATCACTATATTATTTTACACCATACATGGTTATTTATATAAATTAAATATATTATGTCCATCACTTTTATTTGTTCTTAAAAACTTTCCTTACGTTCAGTATTGTAACAATCAGATATTAGAGACTTAACGAAAGTGATTTTGTATTCAGTTGAAATTGTAGCAAAATTAGTTTACATCTATCCAAGAGTCGACCAACAAATAAGATTATAATCTATTTCACCTAACTGTAATTTCTTTTGTGCCATGTAGTGAAAAGAATAAAGAATGGGACACAAAATTATATTCTAATTGCCGTCACAGGGCGCATCTAAATGCTGCGGCAAACCATGTTCAGTTCATTAAGTAATCAACTTAACTATCCACAGTCGACTCAGCTATTTTTATCAAATATTGATAAGCCTGTTTTCTTGACAAAGATTGAAGGAATTATGCATACCAAAGAGAAATTTGCTTCTAAATTTTATCTTTGGGTATTAGAAAAAAAGTTTAATATTTTTCTAAAAATTGAAGAGAAAATAATTAAGGAGTAAAAAGCTTCAAAGTTATGCCCATGAGATCAAGCAGCTATGTAACAGGAAATCTTTAAGCCCGTGCCCTTCGAAAATACCGAGATTTCACGAATTTTTTTATCTTTCCCACACAATTCAAAATATTTTTTTTTTTACAATTTTCTTCAAAAAACACAGACACGTACGTAAACGGGACAGAAGGCACCCACTCTGAGGGTGAGTCTGGGCTGAAGCCACAAATAGTTACCGTACACAATCTGATATAAAAAATGTATGGTATTTCCATTGAAAATGGCCTTTTTTGTATTTTCATTGAAAAAATATGTCCCCGCCTAAATTAAAAAAAAATGTCCCCACCTAGATTGTGAACACCTCTAATTTCCTTGAATTTGCACCGCTGATTCATTTGATAATGATATCTCTTTTTTTCCTGTATTTCTATGCTTCTCAGAATTTCTTAGTATCGGAAAAGTATTTCACTTTTTCTTTGAAAAATAATAACATTGTAACCTCATGAACTAGCATATTTTAGTATGATAATACTTTACTTCGTATTAGTTTTATTTATTCAATGCCCTTGAAATTGTTTGTTGAACACTTTCCTCTTTGGAAAATTTCAGAGTTCATTGGTGAATTACAGAGGGGGATTGTTTCTGAAAATTGATTAGATACAGGAAAGATAGGCAAGAAACTAACACGTGGCCCAACCCAACAATTTTAGTGTGTTTTCTTTTTAATTATGGATTTTCATACATGATTGTCCCCACGATGATTACAGAAGTGAAAATTCTTCAAAACTGGAAAAGTTGTTAAAACCAAAAGCTTCTTCCGGAGCTTAACGAAGGAAGGCTATGTAGCCCGTACACTAAATGAGCTATACTGCCCATGGATTTTGTTTATATGTCATTTAAACACTATGATGGTTTAAAAAAATGATGGGATGGTTTTTCTTATATCTTATAATTGTCAATGGATCAGTATATCTCATTACTTAATAGAAAAACCAAACCTGACTTAGAAATGATTAAAATTACTACCAAATTATAACAAAAATTAAGATGAAGTCGCCGCTGTGTCTTAACACATAAGAATGAAGGCTTATAACTAAGTTTGCCAACCTTCAACAACTCAAATTCACTTTTAATTCTAATCTATTTTGCAACGTGAACTCACTAAAAATAAAATAAAAAAATTAGCGTTTGGCTGAAGCGTGTTCAACAGAGTATTATGGTAATAATATCAATACATAAAAATCAACATGCCATTTTTTCGCTTTCACAACTTGTATCCAAGGGTGTAATTCATGCGTATGTCCTATAAAATATTCAATCAGTCCTACTTGTTTAGTCCAATACAAAAAAAAGTCTCGGTCAAAATGTTTGTGAAGCGAACAGACACGCAATTCTGAGTGAATTTGAGCCCGAAAAGGTGGTATGTTTATGGTAGAAGAATTTTAGTTTTTGATAAGTTTGAAACGTGAAATGTTTGAGTTTGTGGCAAGTCTGTCGTCCGAGCTAGTTAAGAAACTTCATTACTTCTGTTCAACGAATAGCAGTTAATTAAGACTGTCCAGTTGAGTCCTTCACAAAGGACTCTAAACCTTGGTTGGGGCTTTTCAATGACAAGCCCTAACAACTTTCTCCAATGTCCCCACCAGTTTTTCCTGAAAACTTCATTGTTATATTGCAGTCCCAAAAATCTATCTGTCATGATCTTGTTGGTCAAACATAATTTGGTTGATGTTCGGTAACACTGCAGATTTTTATTCCATTAAGTTGTATTAAACTAAAATCAGACGACTTTTGGCCTATCCCCGAGAAACAACTGTGATCTAAAAAGTTACACCATAAATAGTGAACACTTAAAACCATCATTAAAAATCTTATACAATTTAAGTACACAGAGCACTAATTACATAGCAGGTAAAATGTAAAATGAAGGCACCCCATATGGAAATGAATCTCTGGAATTGCAACATTTCCTTGCTTTTTGTACAATTATTTGAGCACAAAGTCTTAAGAAACTGCAGAATTTAATTTGGAAAGTTGAACAGAGGTCGCGGACGCAGTTGGGAGACACAGCTCATCCTAGAATACAAATGAAAATTATAGTATAAGACAGAGTAGACCCAAGATGTAATAAATACAATGTATTTTTTCATTTAACTACTTTTTGAAAAGATGTATATTGAAATTTTTAAAGGGCCAAAACGACAAAAAGTGATAGAAATGGAAACATATGTTTCCTTTACTATTATCAGGAATGTCTATGATAGTATTTTGAAATACAATTTATTATCTCGTCTTCAAAACACGAGCGGTATAGTTTCACGTAATTTATAACACTTTTCTCCCTCTTAATTAAGTTACCGCATCTACACATTATATTAAGAAAAGCGAATTCTCTGAGTTCCAGAGAGGTGACTTCAATTAACTTTTAGGATCTTATTTGTTTACCATCGTTTAAAATACTACTACGGTATAATTACAAAATTTACCACAATGTATCAATAGTCAATGTTACAGTTTCAGAATTCCAGTCGTTGCATAAATTTCTCAATCAAACTCTCCGCTTTGGAACGAATTAAAAAAAAAAAATCGATGTTATTTTTATTACTCACATGATTCATTATCCCAATACTACGTTTATCAAATCCGAATCCTAAAAAATCTTATCTTTGAAAATACAACTCCATCAAATTCTCCGCCTTGGAATGACTTTAATATTTTTGTAAGTTACTCCTGTTACTCACGTGATTTAATTTTTTCAAACTCGAAAAAGGGATAGAAATAAAAATATTCTATCCTTTCAAGAAAACAGACTGATTCTTTATCTTCAAAGGACAATTTCAAGTTCTTTAAAAAATGCAGCTCCATTGAAGTCAAGTTCTACAGTTTTTATAAGTGTTTTTATGAACTCGTTCCTCTTGTCCATGGGACTCGCCAAGCAAATCAGTTGTAATTAATTGTTGATCAATGATATAGTATATAGCGTATAAAAGTGAAAAACGTTGTTATTAGGATTTAGACATTCTAACAAACAGATCCATCATTACATACGTTCTCTAATATATAAAATGGATCAAAATATTATTATTATAAAACCGCTAAGCCTTGCAAAGACTATATATATAAGTTTTTTCCGATAGTACACAGAATCACAAAAACAATATAATAAATAACAAGATAAATAAATCAAACTAATGTAACAAGCTAGAGTAATGACTTTCTAGCCCTAGATTCAAAACGTGACCAATTAACTAGTTAATTCAATTATGGACGCATTTCAGAACCCAATTATCATTAATAAACATTAACTTACCGTTGCTACTTTCACTCTAAAATGGTAGATAAAAACAGTTTTAGCCCCTAAATGTTTCTAATACAAGGGACTAATATTGTAGTCTGTTTTGCACTTATAGTAATACAAAATTCTTATTATTTGTTATTATCTGGCGTCTCAACAAAGGAATCTATTCTTTCTTAATCCGCAATAAATTACTATTCTTCTATTTTCCTTTTTAATTATATTCTATTCATCTTTATTCTTTTTATCGAACCCATTTTATGGGATTGATCTATTTTGTTCATTTTATTATTTAATTCATTTCCCTTTAATTCTGTTCTTCTTATAATATTGGATTTCTATTGACGCATTTTATAGTTTTGTCGAAGACAACAAAAAAATAGTAATTTCCGTTTAAAATTCAGAGGCTTCAAAAGCGCATATAAGCTGAATTGGGTATAAATTTTTCGGATCTAGCAACAGGGAATTCAAAACCTCGAACGAAATTAAAAATAAAACTTTCCTTTCTTGAATAGACTGCGCTATGCAATAATTTCGATGCACAAGACATAGTTACTCCTATTCTAAGTTTTCTGCGATTTTTCGACGAATTTATTAAATAATAAGCCAAATTCCAAACTAACTTAGCGCCACTAAATTGACCAAAAACTTGAACTCTTTCAACGATGGCGATCCTAATTATCTTTTTTTTTCAAAAAATGAACTAAAGCTAAGCATTGGTGCTGTCACCCTTAATCATCAAACTAAAATTTATTTGAATGATAAGCTTATCAAGTCAATATTATATATTCCCACAAATTTCTCAAAAAAAAAAAAAAAAAAAAAAAAGCCAACTGAAAATCGTGTGCTCTGCTATTGATTTAACAAAAGAAATTCCATTGCAACATATATTTTCAACTGGACCATAATTAGGCCTATAGTTGTTTATGACTTAAAAAAAAAAAAAAACAACAATTGATTATAATACCTTAACCTTATTCCCATCAACATTAATGTGTATCAAATAACACCAATAGCTTAGCCAGCTTCAAAAGGCTCTTACAGCTTCAGCGAAATCGGGAAAGAAAGCCTTAAAATCGGAACATATTAAGCAGCAGCCTACTTGTCATCAGATCAAGTGATCCTTATCTATAAGCAAACACGCGTGCTCAAAGGGAGCTGACGAAACGTGGGTAAATGTAAATTCAAACACACCTCAGTACCGCTAGCAAAGGGCAAGGTAACTTACGTTAAAACCCTAAGGAATCATAAGGAATCACTACTTTAAAATATCAAATATAATGAAAAGTATAATTGCAAACAAGAGAAAAACCAAAAGAAATCGTACAATAATAACATAAGTAAATGTTCACAAATATTTTGAGGAACGATTAGAAGGATTAAGTAGCCGATTACCTCTGAGAGAACTAGTATGACAGATTTGACCATCATCAACAAAACGCCCATTGAAAGTTAAAGCAAATTTCCTCTCAAAAGACAGGTTATTACCCCACAATCTAACTGCTAGGGTGAGGGGTGCTCCAAAGTACTGTTGGCTAATATATACACACTCTGTCTTGGCGGAGTTTGGCGATGATCGGTAGCCTAACTCCTAAAAACCTCGTCTAACACATTAAATGTAGCAGGACTAGTGGCTAACACAACTAGGTCATCAGCGTTACTTAAACTGTTAATACATATGGGTTTAATATGGCAACCAAGTGCAGTAGCACTAAGACACTTATTAATATCATCACAATGCACCAATAAAAGAATAGCAGACAATACATTGCCTTGGCATACATCATTTGCCAAAGAAAAAGGTGGACTCATTTCAGAAGCCCTAGGAGTCATCAAACGTTGTCTAGTAAACTAAAAAGAAAGGAGTATCAAGTAAGATGAAGGGCAACTCTTTGAGTAAGGAAACGCTTTATGTACAAAAAAAAGGAGAAAGAACTTAGGTTATCCAGTTCTCAATGCCAGGTAAATCTTTATAGAAAAGGAGTTAGGATGCCATAAAACAGAGCTGCATATTAGGTTTCTAAAACATATCATGACCACAAACTCAAGGAGGTATGAGAGGAAGATACAGAGAATCACCTGAAGAAATTGAAGTTCCACAATTGGGACCTAAGACCGAAGTGTGATACGAAATGTGACATAGCAGGCCAGGGTCATAAATGAACTGTAGCACCAGTGTAGTTAAAATAACAAATATTACGTAAAGAGTAAAAAAAAAGTCAATAAAAACCAAATTCTACGTCATTACACTTCAAGCCTCTTTCATATTAACGCACCAGTTCGATGAATTGCGTCTGCGCTGCAATCGTGTTACGCTTGCGTTGCATAGAATTATTTTACATCTACGCGTGAAGCATTCATGCTGGACCCGTTTCACACACTTCTTTCTCTGTTTCTCCTCTTAAATCTTCAATATATAGAACCTAATTTCATTCCTTTCAACAGTTTTCATATATTCATTTGAACTTCCCAAGATAAATCTCCGGTTTAATTAGGGATTCAAATCTTGTTGAATTGTGAGTTGTGCAAAGAGATGAACTAAATTTGATTGGCTGATCGAAAGAATGTAAGCACATGTTTGGTGTCTCTTATTACCCACTGAAATGGTTTTGAGCCATGATTATATACTTCTACTAGATTCCTTACTGACAATATCACAGATTGACCCTCATTTATAATTGGTGAGGTTTAATCAGGGAGCTTTTTATCGCACAGTCTAGGTCACTCTTAAACCAAGTTTGCCAATCTTTCCTCCAAAACTTCCATTATAAATAATCCAAATATCACGATTTTGATGCTTCCGCACTTACGCAACGCGAGAGTAGAGCTTGGTTCTATTCTTGCGTAGCGTTAAATTTCGCTGTACCAGCTCTGCCTTTTGCTGTTGAAAATACGACACAGAGCATGCGTATCTAAATACGAAAGGCAAACGCATAAATGTGAAAGAGGCTTTTATTTAATATGGTACATTTGCAAACGAATTCAAATGTTTGAGCAAGCAGTATCACGTGTGATCATTAGATGACAGATGTGCCTTTTTTTAATTATTTTAATGGAGTAAATGAGGTCTCGATGGTTTGAATTGTTTGTCCTTCATAGTTAACCCTTGACAGGCCACTATATGAACGAATACCAGGAAAAATCTACAACGCTTCCCATGTAATCTTTAGGTCAGACTATTGACGAAAAATTTTATTTTTGCATGATTTATTCAAAATTGTCAATTTTAGACCATGTTGTAAAAATACGACATTAGCCTCTCGAATATATAAAAATGGGGCATTTTCACTTGGTGTGGAAGGCTTTAAAAAAATTGTTTTTGGCAGTAAGGCACAGTGGAAGGTCACATTTTTCGCATTCAAAAGTGGTATATCCCGATTTGCACTCTTTGCAGCGGCTCTGCTTTTCAGTCTTTTTTGGCCAGTGATCAAGTCCATCGGCTTGAGCAGATATTGCCGGTCGGATTCGATTGCGACTTCGAATGGGGCTGGGGCTGGGACTATCTTCAACATCTGCGGATGGTCTACCATGTTTACGTTGGGGTATCACACGCGCCGAGGCATACAACCCTGCAGCAACTTCAGACCTGAAGGCTCTCAAGATCATCGGTTCGTCTGTCCTTGAAGTCAGCGCTTTGACGTCTGACCTGAAAAGAAGCCAGCTATTGCAGACTGCTGTGTCAATAAGCCACCAGAAGATTCTCATATACCATTTTCGTGTCCGAAGATTAGTTCGGCACATCTCCGCCAGCATGTCTGCTAAATCTACGCCATCCATATGAAGGTTGTACTCATAAACAATGGCTGGCCTTGAAACTTCAACCCTGGATTTATCCTTAACGTTCCAGCGTCTGCACGTATCCTGTGGCGTTATTCCTGCATACGTTGAAGCCAAGCAAACCGTGTTGTTATCTAACCATTTGACTACAATAACGCCAGAATGAATGTCAGTCCTGTAATCTGACGTTCCTCTCTCTCGTTTCTTCATTTCATCATCTGTGAGGAGTGGGCAGCTCTTCAGTCGCGCTTTGTTCAACGTACCAATACAAGGGAATCCTTTAATTTTGAGCAAACTCATTAGTTTCAAGCTCAAAAACCAGTTGTCAAAGTAAATCTTGTAGTTCATTTTCTCTGGCAAGGTACTCATCAGAAGTAAAACTATGTTGCCTCCGACTCCAAGATCTGGCTCTATGTCATCTTCAACAAGAGTGCCCTTCCCTTGGTAAACTTCAAAATCATATACAAAACCTGACACACCGGCTCTTGTGAACACTGTTATTCCCCACTTCGTCGGCTTTTTCGGTAGATATTGTCTCAAGTTGCTTCGCCCCTTGAAAGGAATCATTTGCTCGTCAATTGAATGGTGTTCTTCGGGGCTGACTTCCAGAAAATTGGAACGGATATGACTCAGGACGGGTCGAATCTTGTATAGCTTGTCAAATCCATGTTCTCCAAGTTTCTTAGCTTTATTGTTGTCGTTGAAATGAAGAAAATGTTTGATCTTGTCAAACCTTTGTTGGCCCATCTTGTCGGCAATTTGAGGGTATCTGGTGGCTGCTTCCCAATGCATTCGATAATAGGGAACTTTTATCACTCCCAATAATAGAATAATGCTCATGAAAACTTTTAGCTCTTCGGCAGTGAGGCAGAGGTTGCATCCCTCAGTTTGAAGTGCAAAGACGTTACTTTGTTCAACTATCAGCTCAAGAAGTTCATCGTCAAAGAATTTTTGGAAGTATTTCAGTGGAGTCTCCAAGATGCCCGGAACTTGGCGAGGCTCTCCTTTCCAAGACAGATCAACTTTTTCTATCTCTGCTTTTCTCCAGTCGAATTTTTCTTGGACTTTCGATTTCTTCTTTGATTTTCCAGTACTTGTTGTTAGCGGTTGCTGTTGCTGACTGGAGGGTGGAGTTTCCCCCGAGTCATCGTCACTGGGTTCAGTGTTAGCCTCCACGTCATCCTGTTCCAAGAAGAAGTGGAGATTGTCCAGTAGAGGCAACAAGTCTGCATCAGGATCATCGATAAGATCTTCTGGAGACAGGAAGTCTGGATCATTGTCATCATCATCGTCGGACAAATCAGACAACATGTCTTCTCGAATGTCAAAAATATACTTGGCCGCCTCTTCTGCGTCAATTCGGCGAGTTTGAGCTCGTTTTCTTAGTCTGTCGTAAGATTCCGCCATCTAGAAAGAAAACAAAAATTAGACATATGAAACACCCTGTCTACTCAATGATCCACCATTCCTGAGGGGTGCTTTGAGCTACTATGTAGGAGGGACTCCTCCTACGTAATAGCTGATGTAAAATTATATTGTTTTCTTCACCCTTTTTATTTTCTTATTTAGTTGTTTGTTTCATAATTTTGAGCCACGATCGTCAGATGTTGTATTTTTACAACAGGAGGAAGTTTATCTTGCTACTTATCCAAATTCTTGCTTATTTCGTGAATTTCAACTACAGTAATTCTAAACGGTATATATTTTATACGCATATGACATGCAAGGAATCTCCTACCTTTTCGTTTTGTTTCCAGTTTCTAGCTTAGAAATTGCCTACCTTTTCATTTTTTTTTCTTATCCCTTGGTTTGGTGACTCACTGCTTAGGCCACATGTCACACAGCAGCTCCCCAAAGGTATCAATCGACTGCCATCTTTCAGCCCCAACGAAAGATGTTGATAAAAGCAGTATTTTTTTACAGCAAGATGGCAGTCCAAGCTCGAAAAGTACAGATTTGTTTTTTTACAACAATTGCCTGTGTAGGGTTAATAATCTTAAATTATGCCAAAACATTTCCTAATTCGCCTGAAAAGGAAACACATTATGATAGAAAAACTTAACTTACTTTGAAGTTTTGAATTTCTCGACAATTGCTTGCTGTGCATAAACTGGAGCGCCAACGAGAGTTTTGTGCAAAAAGTAGCAAATATCCCTGAGTTGTCTAAGTCTGTAGCCAGTTTTCAGTATCAGCTTTTCATTCCAAGGTTCCAATCCGCATGTATGGCGAGCTATGGCAAAAGCAGCGGCGGCAATTTGCGAAGGTAAAAAACGAAGGTACGGATCCGACTCGAGTAAAGTCAATTGGCACATATACTAAAAAAAAATAATAACAAAAGGTTACAATCACTGGATACATAAATGACGAAGAAGGTAATTCTTTTAGAGAAAATTGAGAATTTTAATTCCCCCCCCCCTCATTTATTTTCCTCTGTTCACGTTCATGATAAGCCGACGCACAGCTGCGAAAGTGAAAGATTGAGCAGAAGCATTTTCAGTTCTCATTGAAAACAGCTATTGCAAATAGAGATAGGAAGGATATTATTATATTTAACTTTCCCTTCTTCAAAAAAAAAAAAAAATAAAAAAAAAATTGCAATATCCTGGGAATACAGTTTTCAAAAATTTCTAATTATATAGCACAATCTATACGTTCCTTAAATGCCCATTTTAAAGATATTACAGAAATAACTGTTCAGCTGAGTCGGAATGAAAACTACTATTTTCAAAACAGTTACATATAAAAACGTTTCTTGAAAGACTCGTTTTTTTTTTTCGGCTACTATGGGCTGTGAAATAATGAAAAAATGCTAGTGAAATAATGAAAAAATATAGATTACTCCACTATTTGTCTGAAGATGAGTCCCTAAGAACAATCCGAAGAAGTGCTCTGAAAAGACATGCACCCATTGGCGTCTTTTTAATGGGCTAAACTGATGTTTATTCCACTTAAAAATTACTCCTAGTTTAAACAAACACATTGTTGACAAGATCCTTGGATTCCAGGTAATATATTTACTAAGTACATATAATGGGCATTGACCAAAAGTCCCGTTTTTTTTAAATGTTTCTATTCTTTTTATTGCGCCATTTAACAACGTTTTGCATTCGTGCATTTAACATTTAGACAGAAAGTTTCTCGCTTGTCAAGTAAATCTAAATAACGCAAGCATTTATATGAACAGATTATAAAAGGGCGTCTTCAGCGATAAAAAATTGGAGATGCGGGGCATCGATCCCCGTACCTCTCGCATGCTAAGCGAGCGCTCTACCATCTGAGCTACATCCCCTTATAATTTTTCGTTAACAAATAAAATATGATTAACTGCACTAAGAATCTTATTTTGTTAAGACCATTTATAAATATGTATATATTTATATTTTATATATGTATATTTAAATATGTATATTTTATATAAATATATATTTTATAAATATTATAAATATTATTTATTAAGACCATTTAATTAATATGTCATCTTGACTAAAAAAAACTTATGTTAGAAAAAGTGTAGAACGGACGGCGACAGAAATCCTTCTAGGGGGGGGGGAGAGGGAGATTGAGCTTGCACACTAATGTCCCGGGAGTTCTTGCTAAATTTTGAAAAAAAAGGTTTTTAGTATAAATTTAGGGGATCCGGCTTGTCCCCCCCCCCCAAAAAAAAAAAAATCACCCCTTACAATTCCTCCTGGAATTTTCCCCAAAAGTTTGGGCAGCCAAAGAGAAATTGAGAAAAATAAAAGAACGAAGAAAGGGTATAATTGTACATAAGCTATTATGAACGATGGGTGGTTGGTCATTGTGTAGGTGAGGGTGGGGATACTAGATTCCTAAAAGAGCGCTTTCAGACAAATATCGGAAGGGGTATTGGGTGGGGGGTAGGAATTAAACTCTCGTCTCGATTCATTTAGACTAAGCCTGAACAAGGTGATATCTACCTTCTTGCAGCAGAAAAATGTTTCTCACACTTATTTTAAAGCTTAATTTAACTTAATTAATTTGCTTCATAGGTGCTGTTCTGTTAGCTGTAAGACACGCGATAACCCAAAGAAGATCAGATAGGATAAAAACCTGTTAGTCCAGAATTCCGTTGAAACTACTACTACTACTACTAACAACTCACCTCAGCCCTAAGCCGCCTAAGGCCAAAACAGCTACGCACGCTTCTCCTCCACCCCAAACCTATTCAAAGCCTCCCTTTTTACACCCTCCCACGAAGTTCCCACTTCTTTTAAATTTTTCTTTATGACGTCCTCCCACCCCAGACAGGGACGACCTGCCTTCCTTTTAGCCCTAGACGGTTTGCCGAAAAGAACAATCTTCGGCAATCCGTCATCCTTCATCCGCACAACATGCACTAACCACCTCAACCTTTCTTTCATTATAGACCTAGAAAGCAGTATTGAACCACATTTTTCGTATAGCCTATTGTTCGAAATACGGTCAGTCAGCCGGGTACCCAGAACAATCCTTAAGCAATTTCTCTGGAAAACATCTAGCAACTCTTCATCCGCTTTTAAGAGCATCCATGCTTCAGAGCTATGTTTGATCACTGTTCTCACTGTAGCTTTTAATATTTTACCTATTGATTGCAGACATATTTTACTAGTCTTACAGCCTTTTTTTAACTGTGAAATAACATCCTGAGCCACGGCTATTCTATTTTTATCACATTCACTTCTCCCACAATTTTTACTAATAATAATACCAAGGTAAGTGAAGCTTCACATCTGATCAATCTTTTCATTACCCAACGTCACCTTTTTATCTTCATTTATTTCTAGCCTTAGTGAATTGGTCTTCATACAACTAATATTCAAACCAATTCTAGAATCATGAACTCTCAAAAATTCCAAAAGTTCTTTCATTCTGATCAAACTTTCATCTAGTATGCTTAAATCATCAGCATAATCTAAGTCCAGGAGACTTTTTCCTCCCCATTTGATTCCGTGGTCTCCCATTGCCTTTCCTGTGCTCCTTAAAACAAAGTCCATCAAAATAATCAATATAAAGGGGGATAGAACACAACCCTGCTTAACTCCTGATTTAATACAAAACCAGCTGCTAACCTCATTTCCTACCTAAACCGCAGCAGTGTTATTCTCGTACATAGCACTAATCACTTTAATGTATTTGTCTGGTATACCATACAAGGATAAAACCTTTACTAAAGCTCCTCTATCAACAGAATCGAACGCTTGCTCATAATCCACAAAACTGAGGACCAAAGGTGTTTGAAAACTTAGGCACTTCTCAATTATTAGCCTGAGAGTGAAAATTTGGTCAACACATCCTCTACCTTTTCTAAAACCGCACTGCTCTTCTCTTAAAAACTTTGTCTACGGCATCTCTCAAGTCTAAAACGTATCATATTACTAAGAAATTTGCCACCTACAGAAACCAGACTAATGCCTCTATAATTACCACACTTACTCTTATCACCTTTCATATAAAGTGGCTTAATTAGGGTTTTCCTAAAATCGCTGGGTACTTCCTCTTTTTCCAAAAACATATTCATAATATTCATTAACTTGTTTCTAATCTCAGAGCCATCATGTTTAAGAAACTCATTTACCACCCTATCAGTACCTGGAGCCTTATTATTCTTTAATCCTTTTAGTACTGTTGCTAATTCCTCCTCACAAAACAAATCTTCCTTCACATCCAAGGTATCACAAACTTTTTCATTTTCCTCTATTTTTTCCTGCAACTCTATCTCGGTTAAGCAAGTTCTAAGAATGTTCGGCCCATCTCGCTTTAGTTTTTTCCTTATCGCTAATCGCCACCCCATTCCTATCTTTAACTGGGACAAGTCCGGATTGACTACTACCTCTCAATTTGTTAACGTGCCAGTACAATATTTTACTATTATGTCGTCTAGCTGCATCTTCCAGATCCTCGGCAATTTTATCCATGGCCTCCACTTCACACCTCCTTAGTTCATATTGCAATGCTTTCTCCACTTTCTTTACATGTCTTTTGTTTTCATACGATCTATCACTCAGATAATTCTTGAACATATCCTTTCTCCTTTCTATTAAACATAAATCTTTTTCACTATTATTCTTAGCTGCAGTTCTAGCTTTCATCCCAAATACACCTACAGCAACTTCACAAATTATTTTTCTAAAATAATTCCAACCATCTTCCACATTATCAAATTTTAAACTCTCAAGTTTAGTATTCAACTGTTCCTGGAAAGTTTCTCTCAAATTCTCATCCTGGAGTTTACTAACATCATAACTTCCCGGGAGGTAATTATACTTACGAAATTTAAGCTTTAAATTAGCCCTAGACACTACTAGATGGTGGTCTTTACTTTTAACATCAACAACAGGACTCCTATATACCCTAGTATCTTGTATTGATCCTGCAAGTCTTCGGTTTTCTGTAACATAATCAATAACGTTTGCTGTTTTACCATCACGTGAATACCATGTTAACTTATCGGTCATTTTATGACCAAACACCGTATTGGTTATAATTAAATTGTTATACCTACAAAATAGCAAAAGTCTGTAGCCATTACTGGTATCTTTTCCTACACCAAATTTACCTAAGCTGGGATACCATCTATCCTTATTTCTACCAACCTGGGAGTTAAAATCTCTCAGTAATAACATCATATTTCTACCTGGGACCTTGTCTATTGGCTCCTTTACCTGTATGTAAAATTCATCTGAGTCCCTAGAATCTCCGTCAGTCGGTTTTACAGGGGCATATACAACTATAAGTGATACCCTAAACTTTCTAGTCATAAAATGAGCCATTAGTATTCTATTATTAATACCTTCTCAGCCTAAACAAGACTTAGCAGCTTCTTTATTCATCATGAGCCCTACTCCTTGTCTATGTACCCCATCCTTCCTACCTGAATAAAAAAATTCAATATCACCAATTTCAGTCTTCCTACCCCTGGGATATGAGTTTATGAAACTCCTAATAAATCCAGTTCGAATCTTCTGAATTCGTCAGTCAGAATGTTGATACGATAGTCATTTTTTAATGTCCTAACATTCCAAGTTCCAACTTTCATGTTCTTTAAATCATTGAAATTGTTTTGACCTCAGGAAAAGCCATGGTCCCGGATATTATTGCCGAACAGGGATCACATATCTTTCCAAGTCTACATCGAAGTGCTTATGCCGGCTTAGAACTGGACAGCAAGAAGTACCTGGGACCTCCATGAATGGAGGCTTTGTGCAATCCTGGGCCCATGTTGGTCACAACATGGTTTTCAGCACTTGGCGATGCTCTTCTATCAACAAGAGTCGAAATCCTGCACAGACAATCTCAAGCCTATTACCTCCGACTCATTATATATTCATGCCTACATATATACATGCCTACAATTCATTCCGTTGAAAGAGCATTGCAATCCATTTACAATATTCAAACTTTAGTTTTTTGGGGTTTAGGGGGGGGGAGGTACCCAGGTTACAAGGCCGTATCCAGGGGGGTGACCCGGTTTGAACCCCCCTCCCCCGAAATTTTTGACCGAGTCGAAAATTAGTCTAAAAAATACCTGTAAAGACAAAACCACGGGATGCTAGACAAAGTCCACGGGAAAAAATCGGATAACCCCCCCCCCCGAACAAAAATCCTGGATCCGCTCTTGCCAGGTTAGGTTACGTATTTAATATATGCTATGCTTTACCACCCCCCCTCCCTAATGTGCAAATATATAGCCGAAATTTGTTTCTAAACTAGCCACTGTTTGCAATGCTCTTTCAACGGAATTCTGGACTAACAGGTTTTTTTCCTAGCTGATCTTCTTTGCATTATCGCGTGTCTTGGAACAAGTACCACTTCATATTTCATAAAATTATATGCGATGATGTGTAAATGCGCATCAGCTATTATGAAGGAGGGGTGGTGGATGATTTTGTAGGCGGGGAGGGGGAAGGCAGATGCCTCAAAGAGTACATTTTAATGCCAAAACATCATAACTCTCATTGACCCTTCAGGTAAAAGTATAATTAATTCTAGGGAAGGGGGTATAGAAATCAAAATCTAATCCCTCTTGATTTTTGGGAATATTTGTGGTCTACGCCTTTATTATGAAATTAAAGAGTAACATTAATCCCTAAACCGATCAAAATTTATTCCTTATAGGAGGGGGAATGTCCCCTCCTCAACTCCCTCCTGGTCAGAAATTTAAGTTAAGTGGTTGGACAGAGACCAGTCCCTATTCTAAAACCTTTTCTTGATATCTGGCCCTTTTGTAACACCTTTGGACACGTGTTCAACATTTTGAGGTACTCATTTTGTTCAGAATAGTTGAAAATATCAATAAATTTGCATCCAAGGATGATATAACACCCAGAGCCCCTGGGATAAGGGCCGTAAATTATACAAACTGCCAATTCGTTACAGATATATTTTAAAATGTAAAACGGGGGGGGGCATATTAGATCTTGGGAGTCCAGTGCGGTGAATATTCAGGAACTAGTTTCTAGGGCAAAAAGATCATCAGCATTTTTCTTCTGGAAGGGGGAAGGGTTAGGGTCTAGAAATGAACCACAAAACACTTTTTTCTTGATCACTTTGAAACTTACAGCCGTATGAGGACTAATTTACGAAAACTTATTCAAAGGATTGGTCCCACCTCTAACAAAGGAGGCTCAAACAGGCGCCGATTTTTTTTCGATTGGCCTGAAACTTATATGAAACTTTGATCTAAAGGGACCCCCCATAACAAAAAGGCCAGAAAAGTACAAAAACTTTTTCCCATCCACTTAAAATAGAAGAAGCGATTTTAGTAACTTTGGAGGGGGATCGTTCGATTGAAAGTTCATGTATCCCTTTCAAAGGCCGAAAGTTTCTGGAGGGCAATCAGCACCCCTATCTGTTCCCTTTCTGCTATCCAGCCCTCCTCTAACCTCTTTGATACTGAATCAAATTTTGAGACATCTGCTTTATTTACAAGCTTCAAAATGTCTAATAAGTTTGTATTTAGGGTTGATATCACCCCCAAAGCCCCAATTTTAAACTTGATCTTACGCTACTATGGTGACTCAACCCCCAGAAACACGAAAAAAGAATTAAAATAAAATAAAAGTGTCAAAATAAATACTATTGCACCACATATTCTGCCTAGATCTTTTAATATCAGTAAAATATTCCAGAATTCCTTCTTTTCTTCATTATTTTTAAATGTCATACTTTCTCTGTGGCTGCTCAATTTTGCATGTGGGGGGAGTTTCCCACGGGGGAGAATTATCTGGGAGGAATTTTCCACGGGATGGGGGAATTTTACGGGGGGATAAGCCTAGCGCCAAATTTTAGTATAGCGGGTTTGGCTATCTAGGAAAGTTGTTGAGCTATATCAATAAAAGTTTCAGGAATGGATCTAACGCTCAAATTAGGACACGGGAAGCCGCTTTCGATATCATATATCCACTTCTTTCAACCTGTAAGCTTTAAAAGGTTTTAGGAGAATAGGTGGGAACTTTCAACAAGATACCAAATTTTACTTATTATCTTGCCTCCAGTCCTGGAATCCACCTAAGCTGAAAGAGAAGCAGATGTTTAGAAAAGCCTTACAGATAAAGCCTCAACAACCGAATTAAAAAAAAAAAAAAAAAAAAAAAAAAAAAAAAAAAAAAAAAAACCGAAGAACCTCACTGGAAATATTTTCTTTAAGCCTTACAAGTGGGACGGGGGGGGGTTAAGAACTTGGAAAATCTTCATTGGCTTTAATTTAAGCTATAAATCAATTCCTGAAGGTTTATTTACACAGTTCAACAAATTTCCTACGTGGATAAAAGCCGATTTACAAAAGTTTTACTAAAAACTTTTTTTTCCGAAGCTTAGCAGGCCTGAACATATTCAAGTATTTTAGGATAATTTTTCAAATTTCCAAGGGGTGCATTTAAAAAATTCCTGGAGGGAGGGATTGAATTGAGCTCAACAGAGAGCATTTGAAATTATAGACACATAATCTACATTTGTCTGTCCCAAGGACAAAGCAGGGGAAGTTTCTTGAAGGAAACGCCTTCTCACTTCCTACGGGCCAATGATAGGTATCTGTCATATTGAAAGCGAGGTTTCAGGTAGTACCGTTACGCAAAAACCGTGTAAAGGCCCATTCCTAATGACATTTCACAAATATCGATATTTAGCTAGCGCTAATTTGAGCCAATCAGAATTTTCACAGAATGTTTTAGTCAATCCAAAAACCCTACGAAAAATCTGATTGGCTCAAATAAGCGTTTTATTTCCATAAAACCTGAGCTGTTAGCATATTCTTACGCATAATTTCACGGTGAATATATTTGTGTTGTCGAATTTCATCCCTGCTCGAAAAAAATTGCAGTTATGTCGAAAATTTGCTTTCAAGCAAGAAGAAGTCGCAAAAGTTAATATTGAAAAATTAAAAGTTAATTTCGAACAACTTAGAAATGGTAAAGCAAGTCCTTGGGTTGCATTTCAGGTATCCTAGTCAAAACAATGTTTAACTGTTGTTTCTTGACAGAAAGAAGTTGCTTTATTAAAACATTAGAAAAAAATGTTACTATATATATTTGCTTACCACTTTGATGAAGGCCAGAACATTGGAATTGTCATGTTAAATCTGCTGCAACAACTAGTATAATTATCAATAAAACTGCCAATGCAAGGGCCTATCAAATTAAATTAAACTAAAATATTTCTTCTGTTTTACAAATAAAGGAAGATGGTTACTTACCATGGCTAAATACTTAATTTCATCTGTCGTCGATTCAATTCGACAAAACCGATGCAAAAAATATAATGAGGTCGGGGCTCCTAGATCAAAAGCTAATACTTTCAAAATCAGATGTTCCATCCTCAAAACTTGTTTTTTTGTATAGGTATCATCAGTTATATAAACAAATTCACTAACTTCCGGTGGATAAATCTCTTCATATTTTCTGCAAAATAAAGTGGAAAACTATGAAAAAAAAACGAGATAAAAAACATAGCATCAGAGGTGTTCCTAACCAAAATCTGAAGGGAGAATTTAATGATCACGGTATTTGAGTTTTGATTGCGCAAGTCGCGCCAGAGTCTCAGTGAATTATCATCGTTCTTGGTGAATTATCATGCACATCTTGGTATTTCAATCCGTCTAATTTTGGATCACGTATGGACATACAGAGATATAAACACAGATACACAGATCCCCTCCCCCAAAAAAAGAGATTCACCCAAGATCCTCTTCCCTCACAGAACTTGAAATATTTACGCGGGAAAGATAAATTTAATTTGTTTTTAGGATTTTAAATCGAGTTTCAAAGCATCATCATCATGGATGGCTACCTTGTCATCATCATTGACGTCATCGCCGTTACATCGACGCTATATTGCACATAGTTATCATTATGAAAACCAGGATAATGTCCACTTTTTTTGTATTTTCAGCGTTTGGCGTCAAAATACTTGACTGACTTTTGATATTATACAGTCAAAAGGATTTTCCCTAAAAATAAGATATTAAAATAAGGGTTTCCCTTTAAAACAAACTCGATGAAGCCCATTCTAGAATGCAAAACACCCATTCTTACTAAAGCCTGATAAGAATGGACAAAATTCTGAACAAATACGCACAAAACTATTGTTCTTAAAACCAGATTAGTAAGAATTAAAATAGTACCCTTTCATGAAAGCAGCGAAGTCTCGCCTTTATAGTCTACCACGTATTTTTGATCCTAAGAATCAAAATAGAACCCTTTTATGACTATACCTTCCCATAGGGATATATTTCCCTATGATCATTCCTGGTTAAATTTAGAGATGTCATATCTGCGAAAACTAGCAAATTTAGAGTTTTCATATCAAAGTCAAAATGTATTTCCTGCAAAAAAAAGTTTTGAGTTAAGTTCACCATCTTTAATTATACGTCCTAGCTTTCGATTGATCAGACCACAAAACATCTCTATATTAATTGATGTTTATTCAAAACAAAATCGATGCTATACATTTCTTCTCTATCCCCAAACTTCAAACAACAGATTGCTCATTATTTGTTTATTACAGAGAGTGCATTATCATTTTTTTTTTTTTAATAAACTACAAACTCCATTGACTATTGCATCTGTCATCTTATTCCATATATGAGATTAACAATCATTTGTTGAGGATGAAAATCTAATACATTTGTTACTACTTAACTTGGTCGTGGGGAAGTTGATCTTATAAAAGTATTATACAATCAGTTTTAATAAAAGGGCCTAAAAGACAATAGAAAAGCAAATACAAAAACTAAGTTTCTTAAGATCCGTTCACAGTGAGATTTTTGAATACTGATATTCAGCTTGTTTCAAAGCCCTGTGTCACTTAGTACTAGCTATCACGTTTTAGTGTTCATTTGGGTTCTGAAATTGGCCAACATCAAGATTTCCTACCGTCATTTTGAAGTTACTAGCGTTTCTGAATTTCCTGGAAAAGGTTCTAATTAGCCAGTCTTAACTTAATTTATACCAGTTGGACTTTGGTTTTGGCAGAATGGGCATGGATTCAACTGGCTCCAAAATTAGCATTAACAATCTTGCTAACCTTTGAAAAAAAAAGAGGAAATCATTTCCATAATTTCCAGACCTTTCAAATACCTTGAACAAAATGGCTATCTCAAATTTTGATTGGAAGTGTTTGGGTAAATGATGGGCGTGGGGGGGACAAAGCACTTGAGCTGAATGGGGGTTGAGTTCAACGGGGGTTGAGTTTCATCAGGGTTTAAGCGCCTGGGGATTGATTTGAATGGGGGTTGAGTTGCACAAGGGTGGGGTTAAATGAAGGTTCCCTGTAGGGGGGACAAGTACCCAAAAATGATGAAAACTACAACAAAAAATTATGGTAGGGGGAACGCGAATTTGCGTTCCATTTCCCTAGATAGGACTAATTTTAACCTAGATGATCGTAAAAATTCACACCCAATATCCCTTACCTATGCACCTTTTTTTTATAAGAATATACTATGGAATTTCAATTGCCTCAGCATTGGCTAAGGGTTCTAGAGCTTCTTGCAACAAAGTATGAATAGGAAGCTGACAATCTTGTCATCACCAGAGCCACAAGTATCACATGGAGTATTGTAAAGCGTCCCCTACTTTTGTAAAAATATTAAAAATTGGATGGCACACGGCAGAGCATGAATCACCACGGCGAGCATAGTGCAATGCACTGTCGCAAAATGGAGTTACCATTGTGGCAGATGAATGTAGAAAGCATCGATTCTCGACAATGCAAGTTCAGACAGAGTTCAAAAAGTCCTTTGATGTTGAAATATCCTCAATATATTACAATGTAATATGATAACAATAATAATTAATAGTGAAATGATTATATATTTGAATAAATACAACACAAGAAAATATACTATTTATCGTTTTATTCTTACCACTCCGAATGGGAAGCTATAAATAAGTGATAGTTGATCGGTTTCTTGTGCTATGAGTAGATGTAAAAAAAAAGTCAACACAAATTTCCATAGTTAGGTCTAATCTTCATTTTTTTTTTTTTTTTGCCTAGTTTTAGGAATATGATAGAAATGTAGCCGAACGGGATTCACCACAACCAGCAAAATTTTGAAAGTGGTCTATGGTAAAAAAGTTTTGTTTTTGTTTATCAGTGCTTCAAGAACAAATGGTCTTACTCAAGAGCAATGGAAAAAAGGGGGAAAAAATCACACTGCTTCCAGAACGAATGAACTTATTTATTCTCATTAGCTTTAAAAAGTCAGACTATTAGCTGAAATATTCTGAAAGAGGACCGATAAATGAAACACTTATAAGTAGCAGTTGGCTGCACATATTTAACTACAAAATATTGTCAGTAAAGCACGAATCAAATTTTAGCGTAAAGAATGGGGGGTTAAAGGGGGTAGCAGGCCCTCTATTATACAAGATAATTTCTGTTCGTTTTGTATTTTAATGGTTCTCTTTGCTTTCATTTAAAACAAAAGTTGTTTTTAATCCCAGCAGGAATGTCATTTTAGCAAAGGCAGGTAGGCAAGCTTCTTCTCCATAATCCTCAAAATTCATAAGACATGTGTTAAAAATGGATGAAAAACAGTATCTTTTCTTGTTCCGACCACACTGGGGAAAAACTTGGACCTCCCTCCAAAAAAAGCGAAAACCAAAGATCGAGTCTAAACTGCGGCAAATTAAGACATTAAAAATTAAGACAAGAATCAAATTAACACCGCGAAAAAGACTACCCGTACCTTTAATCAGGTTGTTTCCTTTGCACACCAAAAAAAAAAGAAAAAAAGCAAATAATATCAATGGAAAGACCACCTAAGTGCAAACAGAATTGAAAATTTATCGATTAACTTGTAAAAGTTTACAATTTAATGGACGTTTGATCACCGTCTAATCCATCGATTCAAACAATTTTTTTTTGTACGAAACGTCGTGACAAAACAAGTGGCTTTGCTCAAAAATTTTATGGGTATTTATTCTCAATGAATTCATTATATCATTGTTGAAACTGTCAGTTAAAGTTAACAAATACAGATAAAACAGTTACGCGAAAAAAAGAAGTCATTCAGAATAGGAAGTAACTCAGCCAAAGGACTTCTTTTCTCTTTTCTAATGCGGGCAACTGGCAATGAAATCCAATAAAACTGCAAATGATAGTGGCTATTGCTCAAGATAGAATTGATTATTGTCATTATTTCTCTGTATATTTGCAACATTTCCAAAAATTTCGGAATTCTACATCATCACAGGCATGTTGCGTTTGGTCACTTTACAAAAGACACGAATTTTCGGATAACAGCATAAGTAATATTTTATCTTAGCACGGGAGGAATGAATGAGTCAGCCTGTGCCAAATCATCCAATCGGGACTCCACGTCAAATTCCGATTTCACTAAACAATATTTTTCAAGCTCAATTTTCGTGAATAAACTTACATATACATCTCTTGCTTTGCCCCAGCTGCATTATTAATTCTTACTTTGGTGCTTGTATGATATACCCCCTGCAGCTCAAGAAGCGAAGTTCGGTTAATCGTAACAAAATATACCTAAGTATGTTAAAAATATAATACTTTGGAAACAAATTTAGGCTATATATTTGCACATTAGGGGTCTGGGGGTAAAGTATGGCGGGTCTGCATGCAAAAATGTGCTAGGTACGATTATTATGATATTATGAAATAAGAATTGTTTTCTGACTTCACAATGTCCCATACTTTAACCCCCCTCCCACCCCTAATGTACTAATATAAAGCCAAAATTATATATTTCTCGTCTATTCTGTACCTTCTCTTTGTCTTTCCTCACGCTAAGTTGAAAGAAATCAGCGAAAGAAATGGGTTTACAATGCATCAATGCATGAACAACTTGAGCTGTATGAGGTATATAATACAAGTACCCTTACTTTATATGATTGTTACGTGTCCACTTTGCCCAGCCAATTACTAGTCTCAAAACAATCCCGTGATGTTGTACAACAGGTAACTGAGACAAGTACTTTTCCCGAGTAGTTTTATACAGTAGTTATATACAGTAGATTTTCGGATGCTCACGAGAGTGTACATCTTTTTTCTTCTTTATGGTTTCCCACCTCTTTTTTTGAATTAAAATCAAGTTGCCATCAAGCCATGGGTCAATTGGAGATAAAGCCAAGACAGGTAGCCTGAGTGAGAGGCAAAGCTGGCATAAGCCTTTTTCAGGATTGTATAAAAAATGATGTCATTTTCACTTGTTGTTAGATTTTGTCTATCATCCATCCATCCATCCTAGGGTAGAACTAAGGTAGATAGCCAGCCATAGAACTAAGATGATCAAGATTTTTTTTTTTTTATGACAGACAATGTCGAATGGACTTTTATGCAAAAGGGGAGGGGGGGGGGGGCTGAATTTGCTTGAACTCACAGGCGAACAAGTGACCTAAGCCTAATAGGCCTGAGACTCTAAGCGGGCAACGCTTAGAGTCTCAGGCGGACTATTGTGTTTTAGGATTGACACATGACAGACAATTCCCCTGGACTAGCAGGCGAAAGGGTAGACCTAGAGCATCCTAAAGGTTTTGTTAAACGGCTTGGGCAAACGGCGGGAGAACCTTTGACTCTCCAATTGGACAAAGACTTGTGTGTTAGCTTTTGGAGAAGCACGCCCACCTAGAGTCTCAGGCAGGTTGACCAAATTTTAGAATTGACACATGAACGTTAAGTCGCCTTGAAATGCAAGCAAATAAGCGTCCAGACCAAAGCCTAACAGGACTTGCCCGCCTGCATAGTGTCAGGTCAGGTTTAGCGCCCAATTCATAAGCTCAAACAGTTGCGCTAACAAAAATAAATGAAACATTGGGATGACCAAAAAGTCGCCTGAACTCATAAGCCAAGAAGCGTCCATAACCTAATAGGGGGCCCAACCTGCCTAAAAAAGGGAGGCCCCACCTGCCTTTTTTACAAACTAAAGGTTACTTCTTTACAACCTAAGGCGATAATTTCATAAAGAGGAAATAGCACTATAAAAAAAAACAAAAAATAAACTATTAAGATAAATTGGATAATCGTTTTGTACTTACCTTAAACGTTTCATGATCAAGAACGTTACAGTTGCTTTTGTCAAGCTTTTGCTAATAAGAGTTATGTTTACGATATGATTTGCACTAGTTGTTTCTGCAGAGCTTTTTTGTTTTACCAACAGTCTTAAGTTCACTGACATGAAGTGAGAAATGGAGAAGAAATACCACACGGAGGTTTTATGAATTTCCAGTTCTACTTTCAAAATGATTTTTTTTTCTAGCTTACTAAACATATGTACACAAGAAGCAAAACAAAACTCCTAGTTCCGAAAATGAACTTCTTAGAGACCAAGTAATGGCGGTCTCATGTAGAGCACAAAAAATATCTCTTATAGACCAGATATAAGAACTTCCATATTTATTCTAGATTTCTAGAAAATAATTCTAGGAAAGTTAATTAGGAAATCACAAATTCCCAAAATTTAGTTTTTCATGTAATTTTCGATTTTAACAGATTTTTGTATGTTTTCAATGCTTGCTCCTAACTTCATGTCAGCAGAACAATAACCAGAAAAGCTTGTTAGATCTCAACCAAACTTAGTAAAAAGTAACAGTTAATATGTTTTGAAATCAGGAGCTGATTCGATCTCTGTAGAGGAGGAGGAAGGACCCTAATATCTTGTTGTCAGGACATGTTTCCGCGGAAATCGTTGGGTATCAAACCAACTTAGTCAGAGGAAACAGTTAATTTTAGGAGAGGGGTACCAAAACTTATTTTCATCAGCCTAATTACTAAGCGGCTTAGCAGAGTTCATTCTACAACACCTGCACAACAGTTACATGTAAGTTTTCGGTTGTCCATGCCCGATCTGACCTTCGTGAGGAAAGGGCTACATTATAGTCGCCGACATGCATAAGTAGGATCTTTTCCATTTCAATTAAATTTGATAGGGATTAGCAGCTAGTAATTTTGTTACCCCTTTAGAGGGTTCGAGTCCAATCTGATAAACATTGCCACTTTTATTGCTCCTGATCACAGTTGCTGCAACACTTTGTGAGTTCTTGGCACCAGATGTCTAATTGATAACATATATCGTTTCTTAGTCTTTTGAATATAATTTTTCAAAGTGCTGTGGTCAAGGCCCTGTGCAACAGTTCTCGGGGCCAAAGCCCCGAGAAGTGTTGCACTGACTTTGACCTACGGGTCACAGTTGCAGAGCAACACAAGCGAAAATGTCTATCTGATTGAATATAACCAGTCTAAAAGAACATCAAAGCAATACCATGTGATCCCTACCAAATTTATTTTAGATGTGGTACATCAGCCTTGGACTGGTAACGCGGGTTACAACAATGAAGCCCTTCCATCACAGAGCTCAAGGTTCGATCCATCACAGATCAAGTTCAAAATATATAAAATACAACCTAAATGCTTAATTTCAACTGTAAAAAAAACCTGAAGGCGCTCTATGTTTCTACTTTGCACAAATCATTATTGGTTTGTGTTTTCAGTAAAGCACTTGTTTTCCAGATAGTCTATATGTTGATTAGGCTGAGAAATATTGATTTTTGTTCGTTTTAAGTTTCAATTTTGATCTTTACTTCCAGATTAGTCAATCTGTTCTGCTACATTCCCTAATGACAAAAACTAGAGATCTCTTCCCCCCCCCCCCAGCCTTCCCATCCCATAGAGGCCAGGTCCTGTTTCTATATCCGCAAAAGGCAAAACTCAAACACTACCTCCAACTTCCCACCCCGTTTGGTCGAGATCTGACTGGAATTTTTAATATATGTTCTCAAGACAACAACTTAAGGCCCTCGCCCATTCCGGTAGAGGTTGCTGGACACCCCACAAGCCTAATTACGGCACTAGCTTTCACTTTCAATCAAGTTTAGTTGAGATCTGGTAGCCCCTCTGGTAGATATGCAAATGACAAGATTCCAAAAAATCCCCTCCTTCCCTAACGTCAATTACGAGTCAGATGGCAACTAAAATTTTTTCAGTTTAGTACTGGGCGCCAGCTTTACAGAAGATTACATCAAAATTAACAAAAACAGAGATAAAAAGACAATTAAGACTTGTGCTCCACAAGACAAAAACCTGCATCATTGTGTTTTAAACAAACAAGCAGAGTATGAGCTGAAATACCTCAACCATACCTCCCTGATCATCTGCTGCGGGAGCGGGGATCAGGCTTTGCGTACAGAGCACGGGGGTAGCTTTTGGAGATTTTATAGCCTTTTAAGATGCCTCTTATTTTATAGGTGAAAGATTTTGACATAAAAATATTCGGCATTTTAATTTAGATATCACATTTCTATTTAAAAGAATAAGGTTTATTGACTTATTCGACACTTAAATAAACTAAAATTGTAAGAAATGGGTTCAAGCATCTTTCACCGCTTAAAACGTCAATTATCAAATTCCATTGAAGTCCCATTACAAAAAGCTTCTAATACTTTATAACTTATCAGACTAGCAAAATAATTTCATTATTCAACAATGTTCAAACAATTCCACCAATTAAAGCAAGTTATCAATCTTCAACAACCAGAAACAGTTAAAGAGAATATTGTATGAGATTCGAGAAAATCTGCTTTGATGATAAATGTTTCATTGAAATATATTGAAATAGGTTTGGAAAGAACAAAACTCCCTTTTCGACTGAAATGCTATTCTTGACCTTGTTATACATAATCGGAGTTCAAACCTAGTGCCACCCAAATAGTTATTTAGACAGAATGTTACAAGAATTTCTCACATGACGTCATTTGTTATGATGTCATTTTAAATTGCATAAACCTCATAGCAGTGCACATAGTATGACATTATTATTGGCTATAAGCATCATAGTAGCAATACAATTATGTCGTCATTTATCTTTAAAAAGAGATCGTCCGATCATTGGCAATTCATAACAAAAGATGTTTCAATGATGCAAGGCATACAAAAATATTTTTTCATTGGGATTCCAGTCTCAGCTGCTGTATTATCAGTTTCGTTGGCCTTTAGAAAATACCGAAAATTCAAAACGAAAAGATGTTCAAGAGAAGAAAAAGAAGAGCATACTAATAAGAGTCAACCAAGCTCAGCTATTGAGGCTAGCACTGTTTCTGCTCTAGCCTTAAAGATACCTATCAAAATGGAGCAACATGTTAAAGTTGACAATGAAACTCAGAGTGTCAAAAGCAAGAATCATCTGCTACAGAAGAATCCATTAAGGGTGAATGAATGGATCCGTTTTCAACATCAGCAGATGTTGAAAATGGATCAAAATGTAAAAAATTACTTCAAGGGAAGAGTTTCACACCATGATATTGAAAATAGTAATCTGGACACGGAAATGGTAACGGAAAACAGCGAAAACGTTAATCGTGTAGTTATTGTAGGTTCTGGTCCAGTTGGATCGTTCATGGCAGCACTCATTTCCCAACTTGGTATACCAGTTACTGTTTATGAGAAGCGCAAAGAATTCACAAGGGACATTAACTTAAAGATAAATAACAACATTTTTAGAAAAACTCATCAGATATTGAAAGGATTAAAAATAGATGACGAGTTCTTCAAACAAATGGACGAAAGCTTACATAATAGTGACAACAAAATCCTTATAAAAGATTTGGAAAAGAGATTGAAAGAAAAAGCAGTATCAACTGGCAACGTTGAATATAAAACAGAGGAGATCACAAGCTTTGAAGAGGTACGTAAAAAGCATCAGGCTGAAAATCCGATAATACTCGATTGCACCGGAACAAAAAGCAAACTCAGAACTGATGAGTTTGGTAGTGATGTAGACAACATGGTGACTATTCCACTGCAGCATGCAATGTATATCAACTTCAAAGCAAAGAATGTTAAGCCTACGGCTTTATACCAAGTGATAAAAAATGTTGCTGATATAAAGCTTGCAGATATTGTCGCAAGTAAACGCAAGGACGAGAACAATTTCACTAGCGTGACAATTCCAGTCTTCATTAACAAAGAATTATCTGATGCGTTTGATCAATACTACCCCACGATAAATCAAAACCCACTGAATCCTTTTATGGCCTCTAATCAAGTGCCAGATCAACTTTCAGATCCTATTCAGATCTCTAGTCAAGCACCAGATCAAATCTTGTACCCCATATCATCCATCCTAGGAACTCTTATGATGAAAGATTGGGAAGTGGATTTGAGAAGCATAACAGTAAAAAAAATAGATATAAAATGTGGTTATGCTAAAAAACGAAGCAATGATCGTGATACTTGCTTGGGAGATGCGGGAGTTCATTTAGCCTTTTTTAGATCTCTAAACTTAGGATTAGAGCATGCTCTCAAATACTTTACAAAATTATCAAACTACCATAGAAGGAGTGAAGAAGGAAGTTTAACTGATGCAGATGTTATAATCCAATTTAAGGAAGAAAATCCGCTCTTGAATCCAGTAGAAATTCACAAGGCTAAAGGAAGAAATTCATATTTAGTAGTGACTAAATCAATACGCTACGGGTGTTACCAGTATTGCTCAATAGACCGCGAAACGGAAAAGCTAACTGGATTTCTTGGGATTAACGAAGAAGAAATTAGTAGTGAGTTAGAAAAACTCAATAACAGATTAGATGATTGGAAAACTGTATTGCAGCAGTTCGAAATAGAAAGAGATAGAGACATAAAAAGTGAAATAAAAGGCAATAAACACAAAAACATTCGATATAACCTTCTAGCATGGCTACTGTGTAAATTCACACCTCTTTCTGTTGCAGTTAGCGAAAGTGTAAAAGAAAAGACCTATATATGGCCATTATATCTTGAAGATTATAAACTTTTCCCTAAATATTTTAGGATTTTAATGGAAGTGGGTCCATTAAAAACTGATGAAAATATCGTAAGTCTGGTTATAAAATTGTTAAACAAACATAAAGAACTGCACGAAGAAGCAGAAAGTAAAACTTTTTTATGTAAAGTAAAGAATTTCCTTTTTTACTGCATCAACTGTATCAAGAAGGCTAAAGAAGAGTATATAGTCAGCATTTTTAGCAATAGCCATCTTAAAAAAAAAGAATTGTTAAATCAGTTAACAAGTATGTGTGACGATAAAACACGTTCTATTGAGGATAAAATATATCTAATTAAAATGGTTGTAGAAAAAAAAGAGGCTTTTATAAAAAGAGATGCTGAGCTAAACTTTATTGTATGCTTAATTAGCAACGCTATAAATACAAAACTACGTTAAGCAGAGTAAAATTTTAAAGTTAGAAAAACAAACATTTTAGATGATAATCAAAGTACTCAGGAGCTACAACAGAAATTACTTTTCCGGGTTGCAGCGGTAGCTAGCAACCTAGTAAGAGACGATCATCATTAAGATCCATGCATTTTTGGTATCTTTCACATATAATTTTCTATGTGACGTCATGACTGTGTTAAGTTTTTTTAAATTCAGGTTCCATTTATTCAGTGTTTTGTTTTCCTTTCTTGCTATGTTTTGCTGTTGGATGAATAAACTTATCTAAGTTGTACTTTAGTATATTTGTTAGTTGTTGATTTTGAACAATGCCCAAGGGCATTTCATTAGTTTCAAGTTTATATTACTTGTTACTAATAATACGACTGGTAACACTATAGAGTCGCCGCCATAGAATTCGATCTCAGTCACTTGTGTGTCTCTCATTTCGCTAATTTTGAAAACAATTTTTTTTTTTATTTGGATCGAGCTTTTAGAAATTTAGAATATACTAAAAGTTATCGATATCAAGGCCAAGGGAAGATAACTGAGAGTCTTAGAAATCAATCTTTTACTTTTGGGGGATTTTAGCTAAAAGAGCTTTTACCAGCTTTAAACAAGCTTTTTTATGAGCTATATATTTTTATTTTAAAAATTAATTTTATTGTTTGTTATTTCTTTATTGATTCTTGTTTATATATTTTTTTATTTAATTTATTTTTATTCTTTTAGGTGCTTTTCAGCTTATGAAGGTCCATTTTGACTGTTTTGAACTCCTGTATCTATTGTCAGTAACTTAAGCAGTTTTCCATGCATTTCTTCTATTGAGGAGATGCATTGGATACGATGTGTTGAGATATGCCACTTGCATTGTCCTAACTAAGCTCAATTAAATTGTCAGTGCTGAGAGCATAGTTATTGGTTTTTCTATTTTGGGTGTCAATGTCCAGTTAACTGGCTGGATCTTTTGATGAGTAGAGCTGATTACTTGTAAGGACCATAATGATGGAATGAGCAAAAGTAATAAATACCTTAGCTCAGAATTTAGACCGAAGCTGACAGAAACAAAGACGCTCTATCAGTATCCCTTGTGATTTTTGACTGCACCTAAACCAATGATGGATATGGATGAAAGTTGTGTGATAACCATTTTAATCAGGACGGTCGAGAAGTAAATTAGGACAGCCTCTGTAAGTAACTAGTTAAACGATTGTTATTCTCTATTACTCTTAATCAGCTGCTGTTAGAGGCATTAAAAGTGTCAATTACATTGGCACCCCTAAAATGATTCTACAGATCCCCTAGAGGTCCATGCACCCCCGGGTTAACAACCCCTTATCTAAACTTTTCCAAGTAGCTGAAGTTATTCGAAGAATTCCTTGTAAGAATAAGAAGGTATGTTGAATGGGAATTTTTTCCGAAGGGAGTGACAAGCATAAAATTGAAGCGGGTATTTCGGTTACACAATCAACAGTCGTCTTCAGCGAAGAATGATTTTTCTTTTTGGATAAAAAAAAATGTCTTTTATGTTTTCCATTGGTTTTTAGTAGGTGCTGAAGATGGCTGTTCAATATAAAGCCGATGCATTCTTTTAGGATTTATTCTAGTCATTGTCCTCGCAAAAAGGTTCCCATCCTAATTAACTTCTAGTTTATAACTATCTAGTTTATAGGCTATCTATCTATCTAGTTTATAACTATCATAACTATCTAGTTGTATGATGGAGAGACAGTGTAGTCTTCGTCATTTACGTAGCACAAAAAATATCCTTAACTAATGGCTTTTTAATTTTGTATTTAATTAATTGGCTAGTATGAATTACTGGTATGACATGGAAATGGGAGTACACTTTTCCTTCAGTTGTTTTAACAATATTTAGGTTAAACAGTCCATTGTTATATTTTTCTTTGTGTGAGTGTGCGAGAATTCAACTTACCGTTGACAAGTTAGTATCATACGTACTATAAAAAAAACTGTGCACGGTAAATTAAAATTATAGTTGTTATTTTTGAAACATATCCGATTTGACAATCAAACAGAATCACCAGTCATGAGAACTCTTGTACAATCTGAAGAAACCCACGGAATAAAAATACTGAATAGCAGTTCTACTGACTTGTTTTTGTGTTTGATAGACATACTAGATCTGATTTAGAAACAAATAACAAAAGTTAAAGCAGCGAGGAACAATTTTAAGACAGTTCCTCGGTCTTATTTTGGGTAGAAACAATAAAGAAGGTCACGCAATGAGGAATTTTTAAAAGACAGTAAAAGGTAGAAGAAATCTAATTTAGAAGAAAAAATAGGGTAAAAAACTAAATGTAGAAGAAATCTCTCCCTTTTTGTTCCAGCCAGGGATTGTTAGCTTCTCATATAAGGTTTTCGGCCATTGCAATTCGAATAATGTACTTTTTGTTTCGAACCGACGCAGATTTTTAGGGATTACAGACTATTTTTCGAAATTATTTTAAATTTGCTTTCAAAATAACATTTTACTGATAAGACTAATGTTGACAATGGTTACCATTCCTGAATGATCGAGAAATGGCCATTTTTTCTTACTTGCCAGTCTTTTTCAACGCATGTTTTAATTTTTGGTGACTATGGGCCGTGATTCATTCATTACAACCATGATTACGTTTCAGACTCATAAAAGCCTAGAAATTGAAAGAAATCCTGATAGACTCTCCATAGAGCACAATTGGATTTTCACAGTTCACACACACGAGGGTGGTAAAAACTATAAAAGGAACACAAATTTTACCAGCTTGAAGTTCAAATGAAAAGGAAAGCAAAAGCGGGGCTAGACTACAATCTTTTCAGGAACTTAGGATGAGCAAATCATGGGGTGTCATTTACTTCCATAAATCTCGAACAATTTCCAAAAAAATATTTTTATGGAACTCCTGAGGTTTGAAGTAAGCTTAATCCCAAATTTGTAAATCCTATCCCAAAATACTGTACTGCAGATTAGGACTACTTAGCTCGAACAGGGAGCCAAAAAATCTGTTGCTTTATGCTTGGTGTTTAGAATTCTCTGGTTCCCTTGATTAAGACAAGACTTTTCTTGAATTTAATTATGTAAAGTTTTAGATAATTCAACTCTTTAGATTCAAATAATTATTTGCTATATAAACTAATCGTAGGCTTAGAGCTCCCTAATCAGCAGCCTATTAAAGCTTATAAGCATGTCTGCACAGACGAGGCCCAATGGCCTCTCCCGGGGAAATAGTGGCACAAGAAGATGCTTTTCTTTTATTTTTACACCCCCCCCCTCCACTCCTTAGGATTTGGCCTGTGTTCACCTACACCAATTGGATAATGCAGCCCTGGGAAAGAAAACAGATATTTACTGATTTAAGACACTTACGCTGCAATGAACATAGCAGCAGTTCCAACTAATTGCAATTTGCCTCTTAGAACAGACATCTGAGAGAGAAATCTGTCAATATAGGAGACAGCTAAATGAAGAGTCTCATCATGAAGCTTGTATTCGTCTGACACTTCTACGAGCCAGTCCACCAGGATACTTCTCATACTTGGAGTTAAATCAGGCTGTTTCTTCATGTAATTATAACGAGGTCGGATCCTCTCCTAAAAATATAAATATAAAAATATCTCGTTTCTAGCTTTAAAACTTTAGTTATTTTTTAAGCGCAAAAATACAGGAAGACTGACATTTCATTTTATGTATGTATAGAATAAAAAAACATCAATTTCTATTATTTGCAAAAGAGAAAAAAAATGACGCTAAACTTAGTAGAAACAGCGCTCAAAATAAATGCGAGTCTCCTCAACTACCTGCTCTTTACGATAGAACTTAATTTACGCTTTAAAGTTTAAAGGAATAAAGACATTTTTAGAATTACAATCTTTAGAAACAGAAAATAATCCCGTTTAAATCACTTTTAAAAACAATAGACAAAAAAACATGGGTAATTACCAAAACGTTATAGCTATATATTTTCATAAATTCTAAAAAGTTTCAGGGATAACTGCAATCTAGTAAATAGCGAATTTTATTTTGAAGATATAACGGATAAATTTCTCTATGAAAAACACTTATAATTTTGTTAAGCATCTGTCATTGCGTAATGAACTGGGCCGAGTGACGTCAAAATCTGTGACCAGTTAATGCGCACCTTATTGGGATAGAATCTGAAATGGATCAACCCTATATGTAGTTACGCATTGACTGTAACAAATTTCAACAAGATTTGGCTAAATTCGCCATAAAAATAGCAAATGAAGATGCGGCTTTGGGGACGAGTAAGTATATGTTTTCTCAAGGACGTTCGCTACCAAAATTATACTTTGCAAGTCTCAGTGTCGACTGACAGTTTCAAAGACAAAGGGCCCATTAGTAATTTTTCCAGCACCACCTTCCATAGCAATTTTGGTAAAAATTGATAGGGAATCTTAGATGTGTCAACAGTTTGAAAAGCTAACGAAAGGCTAGTTTAAGATAAAGGAAACCTACAATCTTTTACTAATTGTTAAGCGCTATCTTACTAATGTACGTACAGCATAAATAATGTGCATCCGTGTCCGCAATGATTTCAATCAAGGCAGGAAACTTCACACAAGGAAACTTCTCAAGATATCATATTATTCAATGAGACTTCTTTTGAACTGATTTTTAATGTTTTCCGAGCAGGCATACTAGAATATTTTCAGGGACTGGCCTTTCCTGAATTTAAAAAAAAAGGAAATTCTGCTCGGTTCAATCAAAAAATCAAAATTTACGCTTTCTAATGATGTGACTTTCATTAAATCTGAATATATCAAATACAAAACGGGAGAAGTTAAAGGGTTTTTATAAGATTTCTGGGAAAGTAGGTGTCAGCTTTTAGTTTTCAGTCGTTTATTCGGATCTCTTATCGTCGCTATACAAGTTATGACAAGACCGCCCAATCAATTCTGAATTATTTCACCACGCAAACTAAAAAAGCTTGTTAAGGAGGAGATAGGGTGATTCTTTAAGGTATTGAAGAGCCTTAAACCTGGTCTATTTCAAGCTTAAGGAGAATTTAGCGATTAAAAAGCTCGTTAAGGAGGAGATAGGGTGATTCTTTAAGGTATTGAAGAGCATTAAACCTGGTCTATTTCAAGCTTAAGGAGAATTTAGCGATTAAAAAGCTCGTTAAGGAGGAGATAGGGTGATTCTTTAAGGTATTGAAGAGCATTAAACCTGGTCTATTTCAAGCTTAAGGAGAATTTAGCGATTAAAAAGCTCGTTAAGGAGGAGATAGGGTGATTCTTTAAGGTATTGAAGAGCCTTAATCCTGGTCTATTTCAAGCTTAAGGAGAATTTAGCGATTAAAAAGCTCGTTAAGGAGGAGATAGGGTGATTCTTTAAGGTATTGAAGAGCATTAAACCTGGTCTATTTCAAGCTTAAGGAGAATTTAGCGATTAAAAAGCTCGTTAAGGAGGAGATAGGGTGATTCTTTAAGGTATTGAAGAGCATTAAGCCTGGTCTATTTCAAGCTTAAGGAGAATTTAGCGATTAAAAAGCTCGTTAAGGAGGAGATAGGGTGATTCTTTAAGGTATTGAAGAGCCTTAAACCTGGTCTATTTCAAGCTTAACGAGAATTTAGCCATTAAAAATCTGATGAATAAACATTCGTGGAACAAAATTACATTCTGAAGAAGAATGTTTGATTTAAAACCGCACAATTAAACCCATTTCTAGCACAACTTGGGGTAAAATCCTACTTCAGCTACTTTTGGCTATTTTGGAAAGGGTTTAGGTTAGGAAAATGAAACTTTCAGGGATGGGTCTACAGGCTAAAGTATGTCCCGGGAGGTTATTTTGAAGTACCTACCTCAACTCCTTCCCCCTCTAGAGGGTTCTGAAATTTGCCTACATGACAGGTCTGATACCTACTGAAATTTTGACAAAACAACATTTTACCTAATTTTCAGTTATCAGTTTCCTTTTCTCTGGCTTTAGTTTTGAAAATGTAATTCCTGTTATTTGGGTAGAATTTTAAGCCATATCAATGGTTTTTTTTTTTCAAATTTGGGAAATACATTTGCATACCTTTAAAACCTTATAAATTGGGATTGAGCAAAGTTGTGAAACTGAAAACAATTTTGTTGTACTTCATTTAAGCAGAATATCTATTTTTCAAGGTTTCACTTTTATAATACACAGGTTTTTAAAGGTCATCAAAGGGCAGGTCCCTCTAGAGGGAGAAGGAGTGGAGGTAGGTACTTCAAAATACCTTCCCGGGACATACTTTAGCCCGTAGAGCCATCCATGAAAGTTTCATTTTCCTAACCTAACCCCTTTCCAAGATAGCCAAAATTAACTAAAGTAGAATTTTACCCAGCTTGGCATATCTTTTAAAAGAAAAATAAGGGGGAACCTATGCTTTGCTAGGCTTTAAATACCTAAAACAGGCAGAACCAAACTGCAAGCAAGCCTCTGATGCCAGTACTGCTAAAGCAACATCAATGATACAATTAGGAGTTACACGTAGAGAAGGACTTACCTCAATTCCCCTAAGATATTTGTAAATATCATCAGTGTATTCCTCAGAGAATTGACTTTCCTCATAACTGATACGTGGCTGGTCTATTAATTGAACTGCTATGGACTCTCCTTCTTCTTCTTCTATAATGATACCACCTTAGAGATCAAACGTCCTTGGATTAGGTTTAACTAAACATACTAATGTGATTGTGGTGCTTTAAAGGTAATAAATTACACAGTATTTACTTTACATGGAAGTGAAAAAAGGAAAAAGCAGCGTTGACGTTGATAGGTTGGTGAAATTCATGGTAGATTCCACAAAGATAGTACAGACATTTGCCACTACCGTGATCTGTATTTTAATCGAAAAAGCAGGTGATGAAGCTGCGCAGTGGTAGCGGTTACGCTTATCGTACGTCTAGTATCAAAATTAACAGGTTAATTGTTGTATTTAGGACAGATTAAGAAACAGATATGAAACGTAGCCTTGGAAAATTACATGCGATTCCCTATACAGATCTCCTCTCGAACGACAATGTTCATAAAGTTCAACGTTAAAATAAATAGTTTCGACAAACTGAAAATCAATAAAGCCATATACCTTGGCGCAGCAATCTGCTCAGTTATGCATACACACAATGCAGAATTATGCCTTAATCTTTTCCGCAATTGTTTTAAGCTCATCTGGTAAATCCAAATTGGTAGATTCATCTGGTAGGCCAGCCAAAAAAATCGAAACATCTTCAAAATTATCGCATATTATCAGCAAAGCCATTTCATTCTCTTGGCTTTTTGGCTACTCAGCAAGTAGCCAAAGCCATTCTCTTCAATGACAACTTCTGGGAAATTAAAGTTAGGGGACTGTATGGAAAATGATAGTAAATGTTGTTAAAAATGAAAACATGTTTTCGCAGATCTCGCACATTGCATGGTGCATACAACTCAAAATCTGAATTTTGCAGGGAATACTGTTGATTCTGCACGATCAGGTGGGGATATGAGGCAACGAAAAAATGGAACAGTTGCTTGAAATTCTCTCTACTCTCTAGAAATTTGATACTCTTATAAAGCAAAATTCAAGAAAGGGAAACATACATATCAATACTTTCTGAGATATGGGGTTTCGCAGTTGAAGGTTTTATACAAATGAATAATTGTACATAAAAAACGGACAAGAAAGTTTACTCCATTCTTAGTGCAGTTCAAACATCTCATAGATTGCTGAAAAGCCAACTGAATATCCTTATGTGCATACTACAGCAGACTCTGGCACGGACGCAGGGGGGGGCCTCCGGCTCCCGAAATCTCACCATTTTTTTATTTTCCCATAATTTTCTGGGTGGCCGGCGTTTACCCCCCCCCCCTCGGTGATTACATCCCCCCCGGAAAATATCCCCCGTGGAAAATAAGGTTTTCCAAATTGGAGAATATTATTTGAGTTTTTTTATTTCCGTCGGGGAAGGAATTTTGGTACTTGTGTTTTATGCGCCACTCGCTCAAGTTTAAGCTGTGCAAAATTCGAGAACACGCCAGTTTTTTCGTTACTTTATAAATAAATTTGGGCTATGGATTTGCACATTAGGGGGGGGGGGGTAAAGTATAGCGGATCCGCATGCAAAATGTGTTTGGTACAATTATTCTGCATATTAGATAGATAGATATATATGTGTGTTTTAAAGCCAAATATACGACCATGAACATATTAAAATAACATAAATGAAAGGCACAAATAACATAAACTTTGATCAGCGATCATCATAAAACACTTAAATGAAACACAGCATTAACCTAATAATAGTACTTAATACTTGGAAAAACGGTGATTAAAAAAACACTTAACGCTTGGAAAACACACTTAAATGAAACATTACATTTATTTTATACTGGGATTTTTTTTTATTTTTTTTTTTTAGTTAACAAAATTTCCAGATAACTCGCTATTCTTCTGTAATTTTTTAGTGGCTATACATCTACAAAGAATTGTTTTCTAACTCAAAGCTGTCCAAATACT
Organism: Artemia sp. Qi Xiang Cuo; assembly: GCF_049724085.1. Lineage (NCBI taxonomy): Eukaryota > Metazoa > Arthropoda > Branchiopoda > Anostraca > Artemiidae > Artemia > Artemia sp. Qi Xiang Cuo. The sequence goes on from NC_142797.1 coordinate 34,911,511, forward strand.
TCACTCTCCCGGTAAATGCCCCCGGAAAATATCCCCCCCGTGGGAAAGAAGGCTTTCCAAATTTGAGAATTTTATTTGAGTTTTATTATTTTAATTTCCGTAGGGGGGAGGAATTTTGGTAATTGTGTATTAAGGGCAACTCACTCAAGTTTATGCTGTGTAAATAGTTTTTTTTAGCTTAGCGTCAGACAAGACAAAGACAAGTGACAGAATATATGGGAAATATATATAATTAGGACTATATATTTGCAAAATAGGGGGGGGGGGTAAAGTATTTGGACAGTTTGAAGTCAGAAAACAATTCTTTCTAGGTATGGCCACTAAAAAATTACAGAAGAATAGCGAGGTATCTGGAAACTTTGCTAACAAAAAATAATAATAAACAAATAAATAAAAAACAGTATAAAGTAAATGTAACATTTCATTTAAGTGTTTTATCCAAGTGTTAGGTGTTTTTTTTTTTTTTTTTTTTTTTTTTTTTTTTTTTTTTTTAATAACCGTTTTTCCAAGTATTAAGTACTATTATTAGGTTACTGTAGTGTTTCATTTAAGTGTTTTATTATGTTTGCTGATCAAAGTCTATGTTATTTGTGCCTGTCATTTATGTTATTTTACTATGTTCATGGCCGTATAGTTTGGCTGTAAAATGCACTTATCTATATATCTATCTAATATGCAGAATAATTGAACCAGACATATTTTGCATGCATCGCCACGATACTTTACCCCCTCCCCCCCAATACGCAAATCTATTGCCAAAATTTATTTTTAAAGTAACAAAGAAACTAAAGAAAAAACTGGCGTGTTCTCGAGTTTTACACAGCGTAAACTTGAGTGAGTAGCGCAAAATACACCAAAAAGTACCAAAATTCTTTCCCCCAACGGAAAAAAAACTCAAGTAAAATTCTCAAATTTGGAAAGCCTTATTTTCCACATGGGAGTATTTTCCGGGGGGAGGGGTATTTTCCGTGGGGGATATTTTCTAGGGGGGGGGGGGGGAATAAACACATAGAACCAATTTTCTGATACTTCTCACAGAATAAGGGATTTGAAGGATTTGCACCCCCCCCCGAAACAAATTCATACGTACGTGCCAGAGCACTTACTGAGAAAAAAAAACAAAAAAAAAACACGATACTTCCTAAGAAAAAAAAAAAACAACTGAAAAAAGGTCCAAGCTTTTGGAGCAAAAGTATAGTTGTCCACTTAGTTTAAACATTGAATTATTTTTGCGTTTTAAAATACCATCAAAACCCAAAAGTTTTAAAAGAATGTCATCTCATGAAGTTCAACAAAGTAATTCTTTCATATTTCGACAAAACTCGACGTATTGCGTTTGATAGATATCAGTAGTCTCAAAAGATACATATATGAACTCGACTATCATGCTTATATATATGTATATATATATATATATATATATATATATATATATATTTTTTATATATATATATATATATATATATATATATATATATATATATTTATATATATATATATATATTTATATATATATATATATATATATATATATATATATATATATATATATATATATATATATATATATATATATATATATATATATATATATATATATATATATATATATATATATATATATATATATATA